>NC_142540.1:8642500-8947500 GCF_056151865.1 Erythranthe guttata
GGTATCTTAGTCTGAGTAAGAGACATCTCTGATTGAGGCATATCCGAAGGTCCGTGTTGACACTCCAAGACGTTAAGACATGTTATGAGCGTCAGTAGATACGAACGATAGCCATCCCGTGGCATGTCTCCGCCATCAACATAAACAATCAACTATCGAAGCTGCTGAATCTGAAATAAGTTATAAGGAATATTTTATTTTTACAAGACATACATTAATAAATATTATATAATAAACATAATTTTATAATAAATAAATTTGAATACGTACCATTGTATCCATTGAAATCTGACATCCAACCTGAAATCTTGTACGGTCAGATGGGGTAATTGGTAATATGAAACGACGCGTGTGCATTTCATACCACTCAAAATAACCCTCTTCGGTAGTGGGACCGTCACTGGAATATGGATAATCAATAATATAATCGACTCTAGTTTCCCAAGAATTAACATAAGAAGCATTTGTAAGACTCCAATCTCGGTTGGTAGCACATGTACGGTTAGCATTGACGTGGGTTCGAAAATCTGCCTAGGTATTTTCAGGAGGTTCAGGTATGGTTTGTATCATCCCGAAATGGCGTACTACTCTGTCTGGTCAATGCATCTCCACAATTGCGTAGCATATCAGGGGGACTCTCGATGTCCATATACCATAGCAGAAGATCGTCGGATCACCAGTTACAGTCTGATATTCTGGATCATCCAGATCATATGGCATCCATATAAACTGATGTGGGAGCATTTGATCCAACATCATCCTAAAAATACAAAGAACATGTGCACCAGTCTCAATGAAGTTGATATGGTTGGTCCATCTGTGATGTATTATTATATATTAAACTAAATACAACAATAAAGATAAGGGTTAAATACAAAAACACCCATGTACTATGAACTTTGTATCATATACCCCATATACTGCACATAAATACAAAACCCCCTCTTACATTACATTTTTTTCTGAAATATGACGAAAATACCCCTACACACACATAAAATTAAAAATCTAAGTAATTAAATGTTTTGAATAAAAAAATAAAAATATCAAAATTTTCCAAGTAAAATTGACCGAAAATGATAAAAAAAAATAGTGGAAAATGGCTCAAACAAACCCTTATATTTATAGGCTTAGCAGGGGTATTTTCTTCATATTTTGGAAAAAATATAACAACAGGGGGGGTTTTTGTACTTATGTGTAGTATAGGGGGTATATGATACAAAGTCCTTATCACAGAGGTGATTTTGTATTTAACCCTAAATAATGTACAAAAACTTTAACATAAATTTTGTAATAACATTTGAAACCAAAACAGTGCACCATAAGGTGGTACAGGAAACTCATAACCCGCATACTCAAGTATCATGCCCCATTTTCCCAGAGTGGGTATGGGCCTCGATGGAGGTATCCGCATCCATGCCCATATCTGTTAAATAATACAAGAGTAGACATTTTTTATAATATGAATTGCAAATTAAATGTGTTAATGAAATAAATTATATAAATAATTCATATGTTACCTGTAATAATTGAAGAGGACCAATGATTTCTTTTGCATATGGCTTAGATGCTTTGCATAACTCGTGGTAGATGATTGATAAATTACAACTACCCCAACTATATGTTAGAGTAGGTGACTATTAAGTGTTCGTTTTGCACCATTTTTACTTATCGAATCTTCGAGTTTTGGTTTTCGTTCGTCCGAGTTTTCGGCTCTTTGTATATATTATGTTGTTTTTTTTTTATTTATATTTTAGGTAAAGAGAAGCTATTTTTTTCGATTCGAAACGATTTTGGAAGCCAAGCCGAGAATCAAGCCAACCACGTGATAACTTTCGAATACGACCTCCGATTGAGCTGATTCAAGCGGCCTTCCAAAGCCCAATTCAAAATCTACAACTTTTGTGAAATGCAAAATTGTCAAATTCGGGCTACAAAAAGGTCAAAACAGTGTTTGAAGTTGACGTAGAAGCCCAGATCGCGATCCAGCCTTCATGTATCGCGATCTGAGGGGCCTTACAGAAGGTTTTTTGGATCAGGACCCAGATCGCAATCCAGCCTTCCTGTATCGCGATCTAGGGATTCTCACATAATTTTTTTTGATTAAGAACCAAATCGCGATCCACATTCCCGTATTGCGATCTGGCAAGGCGGTGCACAGTTTTCTAGGCTTCCAGATCGCGATCCAAGAAGCCAAGATCGCGATCTGGGCACATAAATCGAGACCATATATTTTTCTTTTTTTTATTAATATAAATAGAAAGTCTCTTTTTCATTTTTTGATCTCAAGACCTCTTCAAAGACATTTTTTTGGTTTTCGCCAGTTCTTCGCGGGAAGCTTCGACGAGGGTTTCGACTCGGATTTTACATAAGCTTTTTCTTTAAGTTTACGTTATGATTTCTCGTGTTCTCCATTTTTTATGTTATGTTTGTAATGAACTAAACATTTTATTTTAGGGAAATGAAACCTTGTATATATTGGTTTTGATTTCCAGATCTGTGATCTATTTGTCGTTCTTTGATTCTGTTTATGTTTTCCTGTATTAAATGTTTTTTTATTATTTGGCCAACATTTGATATGATTCTAAATGTGAATGAACTCGAGAGAGGATTTCTCGTTTGATTTTAGGAAAACATAGCTCAGGTTGTGGAAACAGAGATGTGATGCACCTCGGGTAGCCCTTAAGGACTTGACCTAAATGCTCTCTTAATATCAGGTTATGAACGGAGACGTCGGACCTGTGGGTAGACTCTAACTACATTATAGACGGGGGTTAGGGTATTTTAGTGTCTGGGTTAGCGAACTGATAAGTGTTCATTTTGCACAACTTTTACTTATCGAATCTTCGAGTTTTAGTCTTCGTTCGTCCAAGTTTTCGGCTTTATTTGTACATATTATGTGTTTCTTGTTTTATTTATATTTAAGGTAAATATAAGCTATTTTTGCCAATTCAAAACGATTTTGGAAGCGGAGCCGAAAATCAAACCAAACATGTGCAAAAGTGTATATTCGCGGGTTGTGGCATTGTTTCGTATTTCAAGCATAACTTTTTCATACAACCTCTGATTGATGTGATTCAAGTTCCCTTAGAAAGATAACTTCAAGATCTACAACTATTGTGAAATGCGCAATTGTCAAATTCTGGCTAAAAAAGGGTCATAACAGTGTTTTAAGTTGGCGCAGAAGACTCGATCGCAATTCATCCTTCCTGGATGGCGATCTGGGGGTCTTACAGAAGGTTTTCTTGATCAGGACCCGGATCGCGATCCAGACTTCCTGGATCGCGATCAGGAGGGTCTCACATTACATTTTTTGATCAGGAACCAGATCGCGATCCACCATTCCCGTATCGCGACCTGGAAAGGCGGTGCGCAGTTTCCAAGGTTGCCAGATCGCGATCCAAGAAGCCCAGATCGCGATCTGGGCACATGAAGACAAGATATTTTTCTTTGATTTCCTACTATTAATAGAAGGTCTCTTTTTCATTTTCGAAAGATCTAGACACATGAAGACATATCTCTCGACCTTTTGCTTCGGTTTTCGTCAGTTCTTCGCGGGAAGCTTCGACGAGGGTTTCGACTCGGGTTTTTCATAATCTTTTCTTTACGTTTTGTTTATGATTTCTCGTGTTCTTCATTTTGATGCTATGTTTGTAATGAACTAAGCATTTTCTTTTAGGAAAATGAAACCTTGTATATATTGATTTTGATTTCCAGATCTGTGATCTATTTGTCGTTCTTTGATTATGTTTATGTTTTTCTGTTATAAATGCTTTCGATTGTTTGGCCAACAGTTGAATTGATTCTAAAGGAGAATGAACTCGAGAGAGGATTTCTCATTTGATTTTAGGAAAACATAGCTCGGGTTGTGGAAACGGAGACGTGATGCACCTCGGGTAGCCCTTAAGGACTTGACCTAAATGCTCTCTTAATATCAGGTTCTGAACGGAGATGTCGGACCCGTGGGTAGACTCTAACTACACTGGAGACGGGGGTTAGGGTATTTATTTTCTGGGTTAGCGAACATAGAATTGACAATAGATTCGGATTTGTAGATCTTTATGGATAGTACACTCGTGGATTTTACCCTAGAAGCCATCACACGTCGAAATTCCTCGTTTTTACTGGCGGACCGTTATTTTTAGTATTTTTTTCCTTTTAGCTTCATTTCATCCCCCATTCTTTCATTCGTCTAGATAAAGTTTATGATAGTATAATTACGGTACTTGGTAGATTTAGGAACTTAATTCCATGTGGATCGATATCTGGAATTCACTATTCTACAAAAAGCGATACCGTACACTTGCGGTTTTTTATACGTAGGTTTTACGCGTATCACGAACATAGAATTGACAATAGATTCGGATTTCTAGATCTTTATCGATAGTACACTGGTGGATTTTACCCTAGAAGCCATCACACGTCGGAATTCCTTGCTTGTCCTGGCGGACTGGTGTTTTTATTATTGTTTCCTTTTAGCTTCATTTAAGAACTTGGTACTTGGTAAATTTAAGAACTTAATTCCCTGTGGATCAATATCTGGAATTCACTATTCTGCAAAACGCGATATTGTACACTGTGGTAATCTATACGTAGGTTTTACGCGTATCAGTGACCAACAAGACAACTTGTGGCTGTGGTCTTTCAATTTATTTTTGTAATAAATAATCCATTTTCGTATTAGTGATAAAACACCTTGGCATTCTATATTTTTGTCCCTTATTCAAACATAGATATAGTCCTTACAGTTATTACAATTACTTATAATTGATATTTTAGGATCGTGATATATTTACTTAAGTATTATAATTGTTAAACCGTGTTCCTAGTCGAAGGGTTACGCCACCAATGAGGATATTGGCATTTCCCATTAAGAGACTAGTACTTAGTGTATGTGTACTGCGTCTCATCAGTAAACGGTATTGTGATAACGGCATGCATAAGTGGGTGCTCGTAAGTTGACGAGTTCATTGAACTCCCACATCCTAGAAATCTCTAAGTTGTTCTCAATAATCTAGTAGAGATCTCGATGATATAGTTGTACACCATTAGTCCTTAAGACTTAAAAATCACCGTGACTTCACTAGAGGACCTGATGTATTGTGACCTTTCCCTGAGTTCCACTGAGGACCGCCCCAAGGGCCAGTGTCCGTGCAGTCCGAAATCTAGTGGGAGGTCTATGCATTGTAGTCGGGGATTCGATCGCTAGAATAGTCTTGGATGTCCTGTGTGTTCTCATAGTTTGTAATCTTTAAGTCTCTGGCCAGAGCTGACCAAGTGATGATTAGGGAATTCGATTCTCTAAGTCATAAACGTACCGGTTACAATAGTTAGAACGATCGCACAGTAATTGAACTACAAAGGAAGTCTCGATGAACCAATGCCTCCAGTTCAATCGGGACAAATGAATTGAAGGGATCGTACTGTACATTAACTATATCACACGGTTCTTGCAGGCACTTCATTTGTATCTAGGGAATCATGACGCGTAGTTGCTAGACGCCAATCTTGATTCGTTGGGTGATTAAGTTGAAACGAGCTTCATCTTAATTGTAACTCTAGGGACCAGTTTAAACCACAAAGAGTTGTGGACCCATGGCTAGCTTACACCTGAACCATCGAGGGTCACACTATTCGTGCACTCGAGTTCTTTGACTAAACGGTCAAAGATAAAAAAAATTAATCTTTGCATATATTGGAAGTCAATATGATTGAGCCCAACATACATAATTTGGAATTATGAATGAGAATAAGAAAAGGAAAGAACTAGGCAAACATCTTATTGGACTTTCTAAATTAGGAATTTTCAAAATTTAGACGGTCCACTGAATTAGGGTTTCCAGTTTTAGAAATTGGAAATCGAGAATTGGCATTCGTAATGACGAGGACATTTCAATGATTCCGAAAATATAATTGTTATAATTTTCCAATCATTGAGTTGTGAGAAACGAGCGAAGAAAGACTAACGAACTTAAGCTGTTGGGCCCGGTCCAACTTAAGCCCGTCAGGGCTTTTATACAAGACACTATAAATATAAGATTTATAGGTCTTGCACACACACACAAGGCACATCAAACCCTAGCCGCTCACTCCTCACGTCCGCTGCCATCCACCACAGCCGCCGCCGTCGTCGCTGTCGCCCCGTCGCCAGAATCAGCGCCCACGCGCCGATATTATTCGGTAGTTCTATCATTTTGTCTTATTCTTCTGTTTTATTCTAACTTTTGCGTGTCTAGTGCCATGTATCAGTTGAATTCGGTATACGAGGTGAAATCCGAGAGGATGAAGACAAAGGAGTCGATCTGCCGAAAAAGCCGCGTCGATCCACCGCTGCACGCCGCCGCTGATCCGCGCGTCTGCCGCCGTCGGCACGGATTGGTTTCCGTGGCATTTAGCTTCAATCCGAGAACTCGCCTCACGCTTCGAGAGGTAATTTTCAGATCCGTATTATATTAGGTTTTAATTTAATTAGATTAGATTAAATGTTGATATTCGCAGTATGATTTTTGTGAATTACTATACGTGATTGTTTATGTATGAATTCGTGATTTACTGCGAGCATGCTATGTGATTTAATTATCGAATTAATAATATGCATGTTGTAATTTAAATTTCGCTGCAGCATTAAGGTACGTAATTAATTGTTATTATCGAGTACGTGTTTATATAATTAAACTTGTTTTTCATGTAAACTTTTTGTTTTCCGCGGCGTACACGTGTTTGATTCCCAACAGTGGTATCAGAGCTCGTTGCGCAATTAATTGCGTTAATATATTTTGCTTATTTTAATGCATGTTCGCTTTATTAAAATTGTGATTGTTGTATTATTTAATTGGATGTTTTTCGAAAGTTTAAATTTTGAAAATATTGTTTAGAATTTTTTCCAGGTTTAAAATTGTTTTAAATTGGAAAATCGGATCTGAAATTTAATTAAAACTGTTGATTTTAATTTTGTCCAGATCGAACCGATCGTACCGGCCAATGTAACAAATAATTACCTCTAATAATTGTGATTTTCTAGCAACAAAAGTGCCCACCACAAGTTAAAGGTTTACCTAATTACAACAAGTAAAAAACAACAATACAAATTCGAATTTCAGAACAAATTATAAATATATTTTAACAATACAAGAACTATTTTTTCTCCAAATAATTTATAATTTACTAGATCAAAAATTCCATTAATCCACCATTAATAAAAAAAATTAAAAAATAATATTATTAATTAATTAAAATTACCTCAAGAAATATTTTGTTGCAATTAATTAAAATTACCTACAACAATTAAAATATAAATTAGCAAAATACAATAAAAACAATAATAATTAACAAAAAAAAGGAGACAAGTAAATTTACGGTTGGGAAGAAGGGAGCAAATGAGTGAAATGTGTTAAGTATATATATATATATATATATAGTTATTTATTTATTTTCGTCTTGCATCACAGCCGTTGGATTGAGATTAAATCGACGGTCCTTAAAAGGAGTGATTTGGATTAACGTGTTTAACCGCTCGATCCTTTGATCTATCGTGGGTCGTTCGATTTAGAAGACAAAACAGGACAGTGGACCGTTGATCAAACCCCAATCCAACGACTGTTATAAGGCGTAATTTCAAATGACGTTTTATTGTAGTTCTGAAATAAATCCTAAAAGCACCCCAATTTTTAAAACAGTTGGGAGAATTAAAGTAGAAAACAAAATGGCCCATAGATAAAGAGTAAAAAAATAGGATATAAGTTACATCAGGAGATAAGAGAGTAAGTAATAAGTTATATTAGGATATAAGATATTTAATAATTCATTGAATTTTTTTAATTTATATTGACACATGAGCAATCAATAGGATTCCATGCGGATGCTTACATGGATGACAAATGTCGGAATTCTAGAGTATGAGGGTTTCAGTTTATATATTATATAAACTGAAATGCTATTCATAGAACGTTTTTTACTTGCTTGCAGTGCGATTTATTTTATTTGTAACTTTTCTCAAAAGAAACCCAAATTCGCCCGCTATTTCGTGTGTTATATTACGAAATTCACTCAACAATTTCGTGTATTTTTACACGAAATTTACTTGTTTATTATTAAAGAACAAGAAGGACGAAACTGTTGGATTGAAAACATTCTTTGCCTTCGTGACATAAAACACGAAATTACACCGCATATTTCGTGGAGTATTCAAATACAAATACAAATTGACCTAAAATTTAAATACACATTGAACTAAAATTCAAATACAGCTACAAATTGACCTAAAATTCAAATACAAATACAAATTGAACTAAACTTCAAATGCAAATACAAATTGAACTACCGACCAGACTTTAATTGTTCGTACAAGAGTAGTCGGGGTTTGAACATTTTGAGTAAATGCCTCAGGTTTTTAGCTCTATGATGTACCCATGCCGGATGGATAGGTGGTAGAGGACTATTCGCGACCAAATTAACAAACATGAAATCATTGTTGTGCAATGTCACAACAATCATACATGATAAGTGACCAATGCCAAACATAGGAAGGTAAGTCATACTCCTTACTTTGGTTAAAAGTACCACTAGTATTTGGTAGCAATGCCCAATCCCATTTCAATCATGTCCATCCAATAAGCTTGTGGACAAGGCCCTGAGGTCCAGTCACACTTGCGTATGACCTCAACGTATCCAGTACTGCCAAACATCGACGTGTACACATTAGCATGCTCGTATAACTCAATAAGAAACTCCCCTCTCACTTGCGGCCATCTTTCTTGATCCTCGTACACGGCTTGAGCAACCCACCGGTACTTACAGTTGCCATCTGCCATCACGTTAACATAATCTTGAATAAGACGGACCATATATCTGGGCACGAAAGAATAAAAGTCGATTCCTTCATGTGCAGGTATTAATGTAGGGACACCAGATTCTTGTGTGGGAATACGAGAACCACTACCTATCATCTTCGATTGAGGCGTTCCATCAATGCTTCTCTCAACCTTTGTTTTAGGAATCTTTGCACCAGATGAGGCGTGACGACCCTTGGAACCACAAGACAACTTAATTGTCTCCTCATCAATATGATACTGCCATCCGGAAGGGTCTCTCTTTGTCGAGTTATTCTTTGGTCGTCCTTTGGTCTTAACAAATGATGGCTCGGACAGATGCGACGTAGACGGATAAACGATGCCACGCAATGAGGCCACGACATTTATCTTACTCGTGTAATTCATCTTCTTAAAATTTCAATTCAGGTCATCAATATGTCTATCCACAATCGCCTCGCGGTTTACTTGATACTCAGGTAACTCCGAAAGTTCAACTGCCATGTTACTCCAGAATGGATGAAAGTCTGAAATGACGAACGTGTCATTATCTTCTATTTTCTGCAATTACAAATATTACACCGTCTTCGAGTCGATTAAACCATTTGTAACCAAAAAATATTTTCTTCGTAAACAATTGCGTGCTTTGTTGATCCGACAAGATTATTTGGAAAGTCACATAACAGCTTTTTAGTATTAACCTCACATACATAGGCCTTCTTCTAATCTATTACATTTTTTGCTTTTACAAAATTTCTTTGTCTTTTTATTGGAAGCAAAATGTTTCTATTATCTGTTTTTTGTTTGTAGAAACTGTATTATTTCATATTCAATAACACTGTTGTGCTGGTACCGGCTAAAATATTTGAAATTTACATTTCTTTGTATACAGTCCATCCTAGGTTGTGGTGTGCTCTGTTTTAAGTTCTATATTGTGTACAGTTTTTTTAATCTATGATCGATACCATACTCTAATGCATGTTAAGATCTTTTATGATGCGTATATAATGGGCAAACAACATCGCGCATTGCGCGGTGCACTGACCCCTAGTGTGTGTGTGTGTGTGTGTGTGTGTGTGTGTGTGTGTGTATATATATATATATATATATATATATATATATATATATATATATATATAATCTATTTTTTAGGGCTGATAACTTGTTCCTTTTATAATTTAAATCACCTTCCTTTTTTCTAAAGGATTTACACAGGATTGTGGGGAAAAAACCCTAAGCGGCTTAGAAAGTGAAAAAATTGGCGGCTAATCAACAATGAAAAAAAGACTTGGTGTTTCAAATTCTCTCCAGAATCAGATTTATTGATAGTTGAGTTGTTGTTACAGTGATAAACACAAACACAAAGCAATATCCAAGTCAAGAAAATGACGCCCCAAAAACAGTCTCTGAGTCAAGAAAATCAGATGGTGATATCTGATGAAAAAAGGGTTGCCATGAATGTTGAACCAGAAGAGGTAGCAAAAGAGATAGAAATGCTCGAATCCAATGGAGAAGGGAGTCTTCCAAAACTAACAAGAAGAAAATTGGTGACCTCTTTTCAAAACAAAAAGAACTCATTCTCCTTACTGGTCTTGAGCATTTTTGGATCCACAAAAGAATCCATGATTGGGTTGGCGTTCACATCTTCATGAATGGTCATCTTCCCCACTTTAGTAAGAATCAAATAACTGAAAAGTTACGTCGGATGAAACTGAAATTCGGAAGAATTAGGGAGAAAGGAGGTTTCCGTGATTTTGCATCAAACAACCACGAAGCCGATGTTTATGAGTTGTCCAAAAAACTATGGGACCACGAAATAATTATCACTACCCGTAAGAAAAAAAATAAAGGGAGGGAACTCAAAGTAATTTTTGTCGAGGTTGTATGGTTTTAGTTTTCTGTTATTATGCTAAGACTTTTTATTAATTCTAGGTTCTAGACGTTTAAATCTGTTTTTAGTTTTTGGAAAAATTGGCGAACATATTTATGTTGGAATAATTTTTTTGATTAAGTCTTAAGATGGAATTAAACTATGTCTCGGATCTTGCATCGCCGTGGACTCCATCTCTTGATCCAATTTCTCCAATATCAGATGCGTAACATAACAAATCAAACTCTGAAAACACGGCCACATTGCAGTATACTTCCTTATCTTGGATGATAATGAAAAATCGCACTTCAGCTGACTAATTTGGATATAAACTTGTTCCCGAAGTTTGTCTTGCACGTTATCTAGACCTCCGGTCGAAGCATTTAACCAACCCTTCGCAGAAAAATGAGCACTCTCCACCCTATCCGATTACAACGACAATCAAAGTATACAACGACAGTCAAATTACAAAATAAATATTATTTTTATATAATACATTATGAAATAATATATTTTATCATTTAAATAACTAAAACATGTAATACTTGTTGGTGCTCGTGTTGTCAAAATGATACACATTGCGGGTATTGGCTCGGACAAACTTCTCCTTGTATATCAACCACGTATTATTCAAATATTGTATCAGTTTAGGATATCCTGCATACCATCCAACAATTTTATTGTAATTCCAATGAAACTCTTCTTCGGTTTCTGATTTCACCAGCTTATCCCACAACACACGTCGGAATATTAGACATTGGTCTTTGTTGCCTCCCATAAATTTCGCCGCATTTGCCTCAACATTTCTGTTTATATGGAATATACACAACATATGATACGAAACTGGGAAGACATTTGGCAGTGCTTTCAAAAGACCCAACTCCATGTCTGTCAAAATCGCATTAGGTTCGACACCATCTAACAACTCTCTCAAACAATTCAAAGTCCACTTGTAGGTGTCTGCATCTTCATGCGACATAAATGCAACAGCAATCGTAAAATTCCTCCCAACTGGAGTTATCCCAATTATTTCCAAAAGATGCATTCCATACCTACAACAATGTTTTTTTACATATTTAAACAATACAATACATTAAAACACAACAATCATAATTTAAACAATCGTAATTTTTACTTATTGGTTTTGTATGTGCAGTCCATCAATATAACATATGGGAATAGCCGTAGTAACTTAATAGATTCGGGACATGCAAACATAACATTTGTTATTGTGTTGCTCGTTTCACTATCGACGCGATGCCAATATCGATACTCGCCTTGTTGAAAGTTATGCATCATAAAATGAATAACAGTCATGCCCTCCATTTCCTCATATTTAATCTTGGCCAACTCATTATAAACATGCTTCATAGAGGTTTGTATCGTCGGGTCATCTTTCCTCAATCTATCCATGATTAGCATTGGCTTCACGTGAGAATTTCTCAATTCTTTAATTCTTGCTTTCTGTTGTGGAGTTATAGGACTAGTCGTACCATGTCCGTGAGGAAACAAAGTCGGAGGATGCCATAGCTGACAGTTAACCGCCATAATTCATCAAATCTTGACTTTTTGTCAATCAATTTGAACGGACAACCACATTTTTTTGTTCCAGTGTTTCTAGGATCTTCCACATCGATATTAATTTGTCAGCCATGTCCGTATTTGTCACACGTCAAATACTGTGCATTCTCCCTTCTAGACTGACAAATCAAACGGTGAAAATGACTAACTGCAGTTGCTTTGGCCCACTTGATTAATTATTCCCTACTATCGAACACAATATCAACTTGGAAGAAGTGGGAGAAATCTTCATATTCGTTTCACTCCAAAACTGAGGGATCAAAATACAAATTGTCTTCATATGGTTGCGTAAAAAAATAAGTTAGATACTTGCAAAAAACAAAACAAAAAAATAGGGATTTCGTGTAAAAGTACACGAAATAAGTATGTACATTTCGTGTTCAAATGTACGAAACTCACAACAAAAACAGGTTACTGTCTGTTTCGTATTATTTTACACGAAATACTAGTTATAATTCCGTAGTGTTTGTACGAAATTATTGGTAAACATAAATATGATGTTAATTTCATACATAACACCACGAAACGATTTGAATAATTTCGTGATATTGTACACAAAACGACTGAAAATCGAAAAAAAAAATCAGACAAAAACGTATTTTTTTACCTCATTTAGGGGATCGGTGTTGGCCATCTTGATAATTGCTGGGTTTTAACTGATTGTAACGAAAACAAGTCACGATCCACAAAAGTTGGTATATTTGGAGGTTGAGAGGATTTCGAAATAGGTAAAGGGTATCTTGACAAATGAATTATTTCGTACTGTAAACGCAAAAAAAATGCACAATGAATAATAAGCCCCTTATATAAATTTGCTTGTACTTGTAATAATTTTTGTTTTGATAAGCGCCTTTACAAGTTGTAAAACATATTAAAAGAGTGGGCTCATTGACGAAAAAGAAGAAAACAGCAGAACTTAGAAATAACAAAAGTTGGTGGTGAGGGACTTTCTTATAAATAAACCATTTTATCAAACCTAAAACTCTCACCTCAATCCGCCGTCCGACGCCGTGTCTCTCCACACTCGCACCACTCCCTCCCTTCTTCGGCGGCAGAAAGCACTCACTACAAAGACATTTTATCGGCTTGAGCCGAGCCGCCAATCTCAGCTCGTTCACACCTAATTCCTCAAATGGAGTGTGCTTTGGGTATGGCCACCGCCACTCATTTTCCGTCGTTCTCGAGACTAAATTCATCACCAAAAGTACGGCTCTTCTCCGTCACTTGCCAATCTGTTTCTCTCTCCGCCTCCGAGAATGGTATGTATGCATTCACATTTGTGCCTCTATTTTTTTTTTTATTCTAATGAAATTGGTTTTTAGGATAATTGAAAATGGTTTATTTTGATGATAAGTGGAGAGGCCATGGAAAGTGGCGGATGCAAGGTTAGTGCTGGAGGATGGTTCAGTTTGGAGGGCAAAGTCTTTTGGTGCTTCTGGAACTCAAGTTGGTGAAGTTGTTTTCAACACTTCTTTAACCGGGTAAACCTTTTTTATTATTATTATTATTTAAATTTCCTTTTGTCAACTGTGGTATATTTGTTCTTCTTGCACTGTGTTTATACTATTGCTATAATCCTTTATTATTTTTACGCAAAAGAGTTAGATGTATGAATTAATTTAACTTGATTTTGGTTTCGTCGATAATAAACGTGTTCCTTTCATTTGTTTCTCCTGTCCATTTTACCGATAAGGTCTCCGTCAGTTTGATTTTACACAACGTAGGAAATGAAATTGGTAAATATCAATTGTTGTCAATTGGCATGCATGAAAGTAAAGGGTGGGGTTTTTGGAGACAGTCATAATTCTTACAAGAAACGAGCACTTTTGTTAACTGGTAATGTGCTTAAAACAGAAAGGAACGATTATCATTAGGATTTTTGTCGGGTTCTTCTCTATGTTCCGTCACCTTTACCTTCGGATACATTTACTGTAAGTCAAATAAAAACAAGAACAGCAATAAACACCTTTCTTGAAACACAATAAAAACCAAAGAACAAAAATATGTCCAACACCACAAAACACATAGCTCATAAGAGCCGAATTCGTTGTTTTAGGGGTGAGTTCGGGACGGGAATTCGGGATTGGGATTTCGGGATTCGGGATAGAAATTTTAAATCCCAATCCCGTCCCATACTATTAAATCCCGGTATATCGGTATCCCTAAATATTTCGGGAATTCGGGATTGGAATCGGGAAATCCCATATTTTGCCTTAAAAGTAAGAAATATTGCATTTTTTTCAATTATTATTATTTTATACACTAAACCAACTTGAATATATTATATACATACTATTGTTCTTGCCCTATTTATTTTTACAACTCGTTTCGGAACAAATAAAATTTAAAAAATTTAAAATAAGTTGAAATGATATATTATATTGTATTTCTCATCTCTTTGACACTATATATAAATTATATATGCAGTCCCTTTATGTTTCGGAGTCATTTGATCCCTTGATACCATAGAAAAAAAGTTAAACCACCATTTTTTTTCCTTTCCCACACAAAAGTTAGAATACTCACGGCACACCACACACCAAAAGAAATAAATTATAGTTTTTTTTACTTTTTTTCCTAATTCAGAATTGAACCAAATCCCGATCCCGAATCCCGTAATCCCAAATTCCCTAAGTTTTAGTCCCAAATAGTAAAATTCCTATCAGGACGGGACGGGATCCCGAATCCCGATCCCAAATGCCCAGCCCTACGTTGTTTTACTTCACATTGACTTTCGAGATTCAGAAAAAGGAGAACTCACAATACAGAAGGTGGTGAATAGTTCTTGTAAACAGATCTTGAGAAGTAAGATCAAGTTGTTTGTGTTTCTATCTTTTTAATTTTGTACATAATATTGTTGGATTCAAAATGTGACATAGAAGCCAAATTTACAAACTTGAGTAGTAGGCCCTTCGGTTCTAAGATGAATGAATACTTGTGCACTAATAGGTCCGACTCCTGCCATTGTGCTCACTTACAGAAAATTCTAAGACGCAACCGATTTTGCAATGGTTGGATCTCAATGTATTACTAACATTTTCGTCGTATTATCATTGCAAATTTTGCACTTGTTGGGTGTGCATATTGATAAGAGGTTATTTACCTCAATCATGTGGATATCTTACCCTTAAAAAGTGAGGAAAACTCTCAAACCGTTTTTTTAGATATTATTATGTATAATTATTGGTGTATCGATCGATATTCTTTAGTCTTTATGATAAGTGAAAAGGCATGAATGTGGAGTTTTTTTTTGTATCTATTATATTCTTTTGGCATAAAGACTATACTTGTATCTATCTAACTCGATGGGGTTCTGTATCGAATTTCCGTTTCTTCGCATTCCAGATACCAAGAGATTCTTACGGATCCTAGTTATGCTGGCCAGTTTGTCCTGATGACCAACCCCCACATTGGCAACACTGGTGTTAATTTTGGTAAGTGTATTGCTTTTTCTATATTTTTTTCTCAAACTATAGTTTGAAATGGATCTGATTTGGCATTCTTTTCTTGACAGATGATGAAGAATCAAAGCAATGCTTTCTTGGAGGACTGGTTATACGGAGTTTGAGTATTAGGTTTTGAGACTTTTTTAATTATGTTTCCTCCTTTATTTTTCATTTATAAATGTGTTAACTTGTTTTTTTCTTTATATAACTTTGACTTTTTTTTTCCCTTATCTTGTATGTTTATTTCTTATAATGCAGCACCTCAAATTGGAGATGCAAACAAACACTTGGAGATTATTTGGCGTCGAGAAACATTATGGGAATATGTAAGTTGTGATTCATAGCTCAATGTCACTTTGCAAATGATAGTCATAGAGCGGTTTGTCGGTTGTTTCTGAATCTCTTGCTCTGTTATGTTACGCTGCAGATGACGTGGACACTCGTGCAATTACACGTAGATTAAGACAAGACGGCAGCCTAATAGGTGTATTGAGCACCGAAGACTCTAAAACAGATGACGAACTTCTCGAAATGTCTCGAACATGGGACATAGTTGGTAATATTATTTTTATTTCCCGATAGCTAAAAATATGTTGACGTACAATTCAATTGTCGCAATGGCATGATACAATATGATTGAAATTGGCTTCTTTTGCGATGCAATTCAACAGGGGTTGACTTGATCAGTGGCGTATCGTGCAAGGCTCCGTACGAATGGGATGATAAAACAGGTTCAGAATGGGATTTTAACTTCAACAAAAGAAACGAGGACACTTTTCATGTTAGTATCACATGTCACTCTTAATGAATTGTATGCAGATTTGGAATCAATTATTTTTTTTTTTAAAGTTATTTATTTTTTTTGGGATGAAGGTTGTTGCTTATGATTTTGGTATAAAGTACAACATACTCCGTCGATTGGCATCGTACGGCTGTAAAATCACCGTGGTTCCTTCAACATGGCCTGCATCCGAGACACTTAAGATGAAACCAGATGGTGTGCTTTTCAGTAATGGTCCAGGTGACCCCTCGGCAGTTCCTTATGCTGTTGAAACTGTTAAGGAAATTATCGGAAAAGTTGCTGTTTTCGGAATATGCATGGGCCATCAATTGCTTGGTCAAGCATTAGGTGGTAAAACCTTCAAAATGAAGTTCGGTCACCACGGAGGAAATCACCCAGTCCGCAATATTCGAAATGGCCGCGTTGAAATCAGTGCTCAGGTATCGTCAATTTTTCCTTTTTGCTCTGTTTCAGGTTTTGCATGCATTATTATTATGGATAAATTACAACCAGCCCTGAGGTATGGTCAAATTACAAAAAACCCCCTCCTATTTGGGTAATTACAATCACCCCTCAACTAAAAATCTTCTTAGACGTCCACCCTTGCGGTTTCAAATTTAGTGGAATCTTCAAGATTATATAGAATATTATTACTTTTCTACCCGTTTTATCCCATTCGAACTCTACATTTTGAAGCAAGATGATCATAATGTGTTTTTTGGCTTGTATATATTAGATTGTGGTGCATCAGAAACTGTATTTTTACACAAAACGAGTACAAACTAGAGCACATTCCACGAAATCTAGCTGATTATGTTGAATTTGACACCATAAGGGTGGAGTTGTAGGAACAAAATCATAGTTGAGGGGTAGATGTAATTATCCAAACAAGAGGGGTTTTTTCGTAAATTGACCATACCTCAGGGATGATTGTAATTTACCCTATTATTAGTATTTTTTTTTTTTTTGAAGTTTAATAACTTTTGAGTTATATTTGTCTTCTTGTTCAGAATCACAATTACGCGGTGGACCCTGAATCGCTTCCGGAAGGTGTAGAGGTAACTCATGTGAATCTGAATGATGGAAGTTGTGCGGGGCTTGCTTTTCCTCAGCAGAAGCTCATGTCACTTCAATACCATCCCGAGGCTTCCCCTGGGCCCCACGATTCTGATCCTGGTAACTTTTCTAATTTTTCTTTTTAAATTGAATATTCACTTAACAATCAGTCTCGAGCATTTCTCTGCTTCAAAACTACACTATTCTATGACCTTGAGTTGAGATTTAGCCCTATCATTGCTTATTACAATCACCAAGCCCTTTTCTCTCTCCTCCATCTCGTTTGTTACTTTCTATAGGAGAAATTATTCAGCGAAACGTATGGAAAATCTGCTATTTTTGAACTTAATAACGTACTTTAAAGTATAAATTGTTTGATGGTGAAGTGATAGGAAATCTTGCTGTTTTCGTAGTTAATAACGTACTTTAATTTATGCTTGTCGGTGGTGCTAATTGAAACTAATCATTCTGGAACAGTGTTCGGAGAATTCATACAGCTAATGAAGCAAGAAAAGCAGCGTGCTTAACTAAATAAACAGGGTCTTTATGTGATGGCTCTTGCTAGGAGGGACGATCCACAAAAAGAAGTATTTACGTAAAGTGCAGTTGATCCCGTATTTGGTAATCTATGTGTGTCTAGATAAAAACATATTCTGCAAATTTCCGCGTCTGTTATTTGTTGTTATGCATGATCGGTCTAGCTTACCGGTATTTGGCCTACGTTTTATTTATTTAAGTTGAGAAGACCGTGCGAAAAGCAGTTGGATAAATCTTTATAAGATTAAATTCATAAAAAAGTGCATTATTGTTCGTAATGGAATTTCGGGTTAGAGAATATAACACCAAAATATTGAGAGTTTCTATCAGATGGTTTCATTTATGTATCCAAAATTAAGGACCAGTTCAAAATTAGTCAATGTCTTGTTTAACATCTTTTAGTTGATGAACCAAAATAACAATTTTAATTACTTATATGGTTGACATTGACAATTACAAATCTTTTTTTTTTTTTTTTCGTCTTCTGAAAAGAGTATTTCCAACAAATCCACCCTGCCCCAAATTCCGAATCTTAACAACGTGTGCAAGACTTAATCAAGTAGAGAGAACAACGTGCATACCAACAACCTTTAATCCACTAATAATTAATATTTAATTCATTCAAAAAACACTAATAATAACAAACACTCGAGTAACCAGTTTCGCTCTTAAAAATAAAGTAGACTAATACTTTTCCTGATAAATTATGATCACCACATCAGATACGATCGAATTACGAAAAAATCTCACTTGTTTCAGTTGCAACCATCCCCATCAACTTTGAATCTTCGAACACGCTATGGTGTCAAATTCATCATAATCTTCTAGATTCCGCAGAATTGTTCTCTAGTTTGTACTTGTTCGGTGGGAAAATGCAATTTCTGATACACCGCTATTTGATATTTACAAGCCAAAAGACGCGTATGAACATCTTGTTTCAAAATGTAGAGCTCGAATGAGATAAAGCGGGTAAAAATTGAATAATATTGCACATAATCTAGAAGATCCCTGTAAATTAGACACCTCAAAAGTGAACGTATAAGAAGATTCATAATTAAGAAAATTTGACACCTCACAAGTGAACGTATAAGAAGATTCATAATTAAGAAAATTTGACACCTCACAAGTGAACGTATAAGAAGATTCACAAGTGAACGTATAAGAAGATTCATAATTAAGAGATGATTGTAATTATCCAAATATGAGAGTTTTCGTAATTCGACCTTACCTCGGGCAGCAGTAATTTACCCATACTTCTCCACCTAATTAAAAATGTATGACAAACCATAAAGAATCAACTGAAATTTTCCAAGCAGGGTGACAACAATATATGTTATGCATACTACCACGAATATAAAACTTTCTCGTTAAACAAATATAAGATAATGGTTCTCATCAAAAATAAAAACACAGGAAATATTATCACTCTCAAACTACATGATGGATGACCTATCGAAAAGGAGGAACAATAATGTCGATATAGAAAACAAAAGTCATTACATTCTCATCATCCATAAAAAATAAACAAAAGAACAAAAAAGAAAAAACGAGAACCGTACTATGGTTTTAACATAGACCCGACGGTACATCATTGTCACAGTGTACCATCCCTTGACAACCCTCGCTCAAACTTCTGCACTTCAACCACATTGAATTTTGTTGAAAGAAAAAAAAAAAAAAAAAAAAACGACACTGCTTTAACGAAAAAAGGAAGCATCCACGAGAAAGCTTAACAAAACAGCACAGCACCTTAGAAGCATTTCCTGTGGACAATTGATGGGCCAGACTCATCGTATTCACCCTTAGAAATCCACATCTGTTTTTCGAGGATTATAAAAACAAGAAAGTCGAATTAACAATCAATGTAAATTTCGATAGAATTAGATGAATGAAAGAATCAAGATATGAAAAATGAACCTGTTGGAAGGTGCTAAGTGAAGCAAGAATGGATCCTCCAATCCAGACACTGTATTTCCTCTCGGGCGGTGCAACCACCTTGATCTTCATGCTGCTAGGAGCCAAAGCAGTGATTTCCTTGCTCATACGGTCGGCAATGCCGCCAAACATGGTGGAGCCACCACTGAGGACAATGTTACCGTACAGATCCTTCCTGATATCAACGTCGCACTTCATGATTGAGTTGTAAGTGGTCTCGTGAATACCAGCAGATTCCATCCCAATGAATGAAGGCTGGAAAAGGACCTCCGGGCAACGGAATCTCTCTGCCCCAATGGTAATAACCTGCCCGTCGGGCAGCTCGTAGTTCTTCTCAACGGAAGAGCTGCTCTTGGCTGTCTCGAGCTCCTGCTCGTAGTCGAGTGCAATGTAGGCAAGCTTCTCCTTCATGTCACGGACAATTTCCCGCTCTGCTGAGGTGGTGAACATGTACCCTCTCTCGGTGAGAATCTTCATCAGATAGTCTGTCAGATCACGCCCAGCAAGGTCCAATCGGAGGATGGCATGTGGCAGAGAGTACCCCTCGTAAATTGGCACAGTGTGACTCACACCATCACCAGAATCCAGCACAATACCTATATTCAAACAAGATTTACAAACTATATAGCATACACTGTTCGAGCATATTATTTGTTGATTGCCACTAAACCCAATATAAAATTCTCACCTGTAGTACGACCACTGGCGTAAAGAGAGAGAACGGCCTGAATGGCAACATACATGGCGGGGCAATTGAATGTCTCGAACATTATTTGGGTCATCTTCTCCCTGTTAGCCTTTGGGTTGAGAGGGGCTTCGGTAAGAAGCACGGGGTGCTCCTCTGGGGCAACACGAAGCTCGTTGTAGAAAGTGTGATGCCAAATCTTCTCCATGTCATCCCAGTTGCTAACGATTCCGTGTTCGATTGGGTATTTCAATGTCAAAATACCTCTTTTGGACTGTGCTTCGTCACCCACGTAGGCATCTTTCTGTCCCATACCAACCATCACACCGGTGTGGCGAGGCCTACCGACAATGCTGGGGAAAACTGCCCTCGGAGCATCATCTCCCGCAAATCCAGCCTGCGCGTAAATCAAGAAATGTATGTTGAATAAATAATAAAACATTTTGTGAATTAATAATAAAACATTAGGAATTCAAAAGCATATGAATAGATACCAACCTTCACCATTCCGGTTCCATTATCACAGACGAGGGGCTGGATATCCTCAACATCAGCCATTTTTTATCAACTGTAAAAGAAAATATTATAAATCAATACAGGGCAGTAGTCAATCTGTTGTACAATCAGATCAAATGAACAATGACAAATAGGAAAAAATAACATTCAATCTTCAAATGAATAATGGATTTGATTGAAGAAGGAATCACATAGTACATTCTGTGGGTAATTTAATCGATATTCAGACGATAATCTATTCGAATCTCGGTTTATTCTCAAAGATGTGTATTAATTTCGATTAGGATCCTAATTGACTTATTTCATTCAAAATAAATATAGAAAACAAATCAACAAACTAAACACAAACTAAATTGATCCAAACAAAATACCCAAGAAAACAAAAAAAAAAAAAAAAAAAAAAAACTTTTCTAACATTAGATCCCACCATATCCACATAAATCAAGCATCTTTTCCCACATCTGCCTATAGATATGGAAAATATACATTGAGCCCATAATGAAAACACAATCAAATCTGCAATCGAAGAACACAAAACGCAAATCCAATAGACAAAAATCGATCTCATCATATTCATTCGACAAACTACATCCACACAACAGATCAAGCCCAGATCTCATCGTCACGCATCACAAAAATCAAAATCAAGCTGTGAAATCACTCGATCCTAAACTCAAATTGAATTAAACAAAAAAAAAATATTCAACCAAACAAACCGATTCAAAAAGCAAAGAAGAGTAATTAATTACCTGAATCGAAGAGAAAGCTGGTGGCGAAGAGAGAGAGAGAGAGTGAGAGAGAAGATCTGTATTCAGCGAAAACCAACCTCAGGTTGGCTTGCTGATTTACTTATTTTTTTAATTATTTTTTTTTCGCCTCAGTGTAATGATAATTTGCCGGATTGGTGTGAACGCAAATGAATGAGAGGAATCAAATGAGGTAGGAATGAAAGTGAGATGGAAATGTGTATTTTTATAGACACTCTGGAAAGGACATGTTTGCATTTTCTTTTTTACTTTTTTTTTTTAAATTTTAAATTTTAAATTTTAAATTTTTAATATTTATTATTTTAATTTAAAGTGAATAAATATTATTTAATTTAGGGTGGCGATGTTGCCAGAGCATATCTCCTAATGCCAGATCAAATATTTGACGAAAAAGAAATAAAAAAAATTAGTGGCCTTTTACCAAACAAGTGGCGAGAAATTCTCTCTCATACATAAAAAGGTTTTATTTGCCTTCCTATTCCGTCTCCCATTCCCCGGTTAAGCACCCCCTCTCGGACTAATAATTATTATTATTATTATTATTATTATTATTATTATTTAAGTTTTAATTTCCTAGCCATCGTGTTTGACATTTCTTTTAATTTTTTATTTGTAATTAAACGTGACAGTTTATGAAGAAATAAGATCCAATTGAATTAAATACATTTGGTCCTCGTTTCATTGTCTATGAGATTTTGATTGTGTAACATAACCAATATAAACTACTTTTCTTAAACTGTGGAATTGTGTGATAGATTTGAAAATTATTGAAATAACCGAACATCAAATAAATAATTTATATATAAAAGAAAGAAACGTTATGGCAGCCTAAAAAATGTTAATGGTATATTTGTAATTATATTTTTAAGTATTAATCTTCAATTTTTCAGCCATTTATCTCAAATTTTAAGACATCAAGATAGAAGGTTTTGTTTTGTTAAATGTTAACCTATTTTATTTGGATAATCAATCTTATTATGTAAGATTTAAAAAATGGATGGTCTAGCGGTTGGAGCAAGTCAGCTGGTGTTCATTGACTCAGATTCAAATCATTTTGCCTAGTGTGGTTTACTCCTTTTGTATGATTTGCAAGTTATTATACGTGAATGTAGGTTTACACAATGCACATTTATAGTTGGATGCATGTTCCTTCATTAAACAAAACAAAAAAACAAAAAAAAGAAAAAAACTAAAAACTAATGTTATATGAAATATGAATAAGTATTACATGGAATTTCTTTTTGTAACACATCACCCTGTTTATCTCGAAAATAGATCTTACTACGTAATAATAAAAAAGATATTGTAATACATATCCACATAATAACTTGTGGACTAAGTAAAGAGTACGTGTCAAGACATCTTTATTCTAGCATGACAATGCTTATGTGAATCTCATGTATAAATAGAAGCATTGGCCATAGGAATTGTACAGCTTTCATTAGTTAAGCAAATAAAATTTCTCTCCCTCGTTTACCGTTCATCTTCATAGTTCATATATTTCTTTAGTTTGTCTTGTACTAATATATAATAGTTGGTTTATTCTATAACACGTTATCAGCACGAGATTTTGCTCGATAGGGATTTGTTATTTTCGTATCTTTCTTTCTATTTTATTTTACAAAAATTCAGATGCTCGATCTAATGTCGAAAAGACAAACGAGAATGATTAGCGAATACTTCAGTATTTTATACGCTATCATTTCTCAAAGGATATGATGGATTCTCGTATATTAATCTATTGCTTATTTATTTGTTGAATTGCTGCTGAAATTTATATTTGCAAGCTTGTGGATCCCAAGCAGTGTTATAAGCACGTGCTAGTTTTAACAGATCTGTGGGCCGACTTAGAGGCCAAGATATTAACTCCGAGCATGATGCTCGTCGAGTAAAAGATATAATAATCTCAGTTGAAAGTCGATTTAGACTATGAGATTAACTCCGAGCACAAGCTCGTGGAGTCGGGGAAGTAATAATCTCCCTTCAAAAGCCGATTTAAAGGCCAAATATCTGAAAATATCTCCGAGCATGAAGCTCGTTGAGTCAAGACGTGATAATATCCGTCAAAATTCGATTTAAAGGCCAAATATCTGAATATATCTCCGAGCCTGAAGCTCGTTGAGTCAAGGCGTGATAATATCCGTCAAAAGCCGATTTAAAAGCCAACTATCTGAAAATATCTCGGAGCCTGAAGCTCGTTGAATCAAGACGTGATAATATCCGTCAAATGTCGATTTAAAGGCCAAATATCTGAAAATATCTTCGAGCCTGAAGCTCGTTGAGTCAAGACGTGATAATATCCGTCAAACGCCGATTTAAAGGCCAAATATCTGAAAACAACTCCGAGCCTGAAGCTCATAGAATCATTAGACGAGGTAAAACCCGTCAAGAGCCAACTTAGAGGCTATTGATCACAAGTCCAAATTTAAAGGGTTTTGGGTTATTTTGTACCCACTGTATATAAATCTCTATTGGAAGGTGTGATTCCCAAGATTGAGTTGTTTTGAATAAACCCACATGTACATATCTCCCTTGGAGGATAAATACCCGAGGTCGAGCTTATTTTGATACACGTACATGAAAAACATGGACAAATATGACTATTGCCTACTCGACAGTGCAACTACACACTCAATATTCAATAATAAAATATATTTCTCGAGTGTGACTTTGTGCAAGGCACAAGTTAAAACCATAGCAGGTTCCGCGGAAATAATAGATGGCTCCGGGAACGCAACAATTGTGTTGCCTAATGGTACCACTTTGCATATTGAAAATGCATTGATATCCGGTAGATCAAATAAGAATCTACTGAGTTTTAAAGATGTGAGACGCAATGGGTATCATTTAGAGACACTGGTTGAAAATACCGTGGAGTGTCTATGCGTCACATCATATGTCATGGACAAAAGAATTGTTCATGAGAAGTTCGAAGCGACAGCTTCTGGACTGTATTGTGTCCAAATTCGAGCTTTCGAATCCTACGCCACTATGCCATGGAAACTTGTTAATCCCGATATACACGGGTTATGGCATGATCGACTGGGTCACCCATGAACGACTATGATGCGTAGGATTGCACTGCATGCATACTAAAGGACATCCATTAAAAGATACAAAAATCTTGATGTCCAACGAATATCTCTGTGAATCATGTTCACAAGGAAAGCTCATTATAAAACCTTCCATTGAAAAGGTCGGTTATGAATCACCATCGTTTTTACAACGTATTCATGGTGATATTTGTGGACCAATACACCCTGCAAGCTAGTGGGCCATTTAGATATTTTATGGTTCTGGTGGACGCATCTTGTAGATGGTCCCACGTATGCTTATTATCTACACGAAATATTGCATTTGCGCGTTTGCTAGCACAAATTATTAAACTCCGAGCACATTTCTCTGATTATCCCATAAAAATATAAGGATGGATAATGCCGGAGAATTTACATCAAAAACTTTTGATTAGTATTGTGCAACACTGGGAATAAATGTCGAGCACCTAGTAGCATACGTTCACACTCAAAATGGACTGGCGGAATCTCTGATTAAACGCGTCCAAATAATTGCTCGCACTTTGCTGATGAGATCTAAACTCACTAGTGCAGTATGGGGCCATGCAGTATTGCATGCATCAGCACTGATTAAATTACGCTCCACTGTTTATCATATGCATTCCCTAATGCAATTGGCATTAGGCTTTTAGCCCGATATTTCGCACCTTCGCACATTTGGTTGCGCTGTGCAAGTGCCAATTCCTCCTCCTCAGAGGAC
Organism: Erythranthe guttata; assembly: GCF_056151865.1. Lineage (NCBI taxonomy): Eukaryota > Viridiplantae > Streptophyta > Magnoliopsida > Lamiales > Phrymaceae > Erythranthe > Erythranthe guttata. The sequence continues at coordinate 8,668,256 of NC_142540.1, forward strand.
TAAAATGGGTCCCCAACGCCGACTTGGCATATACGTTGGGTTTGATTCACCGTCGATTATTAGGTTCTTGGAACCAATGACGGGTGATTTATTTACCGCTAGATTTGCGGATTGTGATTTTGATGAGACATTATTTATACCGATTGGTAAGGATATTCAGAATATCCGTGATAATGATAAACAAAAACCAATCGAGAATCTCACATGGTGTGAGCAACATTTATCTCATCTCGACCCACCTACCTCTGAATGTGAAAATGAGATCCATAGAATCATTCATTTACAAAATATTGCCAATAGACTTCCTGATGCATTTAATGATGCCTGTAATGTTACGAAGTCTTATATTCCAGCTGTGAATGTTCCAGCTAGGATCGCTGTTCTTGAAGAACATGCGAAAATGAATGATGATCCCCCACGACAAAAACGGGGTAGACCAATTGGATCAAAGGACGTTGTTCCTAGAAAAAGAAAGGGGAAAATTGATGAACCCTCGAACCAAGTGGTTCCTAGTGAGAATGCTCCAGATGAATCTGTTGAGCCTGATATCGAAAAAGCGATATCAAATCCCGGGAATACCGAGAATCCCATAAGTTATTGCAATGAAATATGGGATAGAAATGAGATAATCATCGATAATATTTTTGCATTCTCGGTTGCACAAGAAATTATGTACGATGATTATGATAGTGAACCGCGTTTCCATAATGGAATGCCACCAAAGAATTGGCCTAAGTGGGAGGAAGCAATAAAATCTGAATTGGCTTCCCTAGAAAAACGGAAAGTATTCGGGCAAATCGTTCAAACTCCGGATAATGTAAAGCCCGTTGGGTATAAATGGGTATTTGTCCGTAAGAGGAACGAGAACAATGAAATTGTAAGATATAAAGCCCGCCTTGTAGCTCAAGGTTTCTCCCAGCGGCCTGGGATTTATTATGATGAGACGTATTTACCAGTTATGGATACGATCACTTTCCGTTTTCTTATCAATATGGTCGTCCAAGAGGGACAGGACTTGCGTCTAATGGACGTTGTAACGGCCTATCTATATGGTTCACTAGATTCTGATATTTATATGAAATTCCCGATGGATTTAAAATGCCAAACTCTGGCGCTCATCGTGAGCTGCACTCAATCAAATTACAGAGATCATTTTATGGTCTAAAGCAGTCCGGTCGCATGTGGTATCATAGATTGAGTGAATACCTTATCAGGGTAGGTTATAAAAATGATCCTATTTTCCCATGCGTTTTTATTAAACGATCAGAAACCGGATTTGCTATCATTGCGGTTTATGTAGATGACATGAACCTCATTGGCACTCCTAAAGAGTTGGCCAATGCTGCTGAATATCTAAAGAAAGAGTTTGAGGTCAAGGACCTTGGAAAAACCAAACTCTGTCTTGGTATTGAGCTTGAGCATAAAAATAACGGCATACTTATACACCAATCTGCATATACTAAATGGGTGTTCAGAAAGTTTAATATGGAAAATTCTAATTCATTGAGCACCCCTATGGTTGTGCGCAATTTAGATCCTGAAAAAGGATCCGTTCTGACCTAAAGGATTTAATGAAGAGATACTTGGCCCTCAAGTGCCATATCTCAATGTTATCGGAGCGTTAATGTATCTAGCACAATGCACTCGACCTGATATCGCTTTTGCGGTAAATGTGCTTGCGCGATACAGTTCTGAGCCTACGCGGAGACACTAGAATGGTGTTAAACATATTTTTAGATATCTCCGTGGTACTGCAGATTTGGGATTATTTTATTCAAAGAATGCAACTGACCAAGGGTTAGTTGGTTATGCCGATGCGGGATATAGATCTGATCCCCATAAAGCTCGCTCACAAACTGGATATTTGTTTTTTTATAATGGTGCAGGTATATCTTGGCGATCTACCAAACAGACATTGGTGGCCACCTCCTAAAATCATTCAGAAATAATAGCCCTTTATGAGACAGAGAGAGAATGTGTTTGGCTACGAACCGTTATTTCCCATATATGAAATTCCTGCCAATTACATCCAGTTACAGACACGCCCACAGTCATTTACGAAGACAATGCTGCTTGTATAGCGCAAACAAGGGGCGGATACATAAAAGGTGATAGGACCAAACATATATCACCAAAGTTCTTCCACACACATGAGCTTCAGAAGAATGGAGAGATCGATGTTCGACAAGTTCGCTCATGCGACAATCTTGCTGATTTATTTACAAAGTCCTTACCGACTTCTACTTTTGAGAAGTTGGTATACGCCATTGGAATGAGAAGAGCCAATATGAAGCAAGATTGACGGCCCATTTCGAGGGGCCTATATATACTGCTCATTTCAAGGGGAGCAATGGTGCGCTGCACTCTTTTTCCCTTATGACTGGTTTTGGTCCCATTGGGTTTTCCAGCAAATGTTTTTAACGAGGCAGCTTATGCACACGGCTTGGATTGAGTTATGCACTCTTTTTCCCTTATGTTCGGTTTTGTCCCACTGGGTTTTCCGACTTGAGGTTTTTAACGAGGCATACATCTATATTTTACTCATCCAATTTAAAGCCACTACGAAAGATACTTAGTCCAAGGGGGAGAGGAGTATTGTAATGCATATCCACATAATAACTTGTGGACTAAGTAAAGAGTACGTGTCAAGACATCTTTATTCTAGCATGACAATGCTTATGTGAATCTCATGTATAAATAGAAGCATTGGCCATAGGAATTGTACATCTTTCATTTGTTAAGCAAATAAAATTTCTCTCCCTCGTTTACCGTTCATCTTCATAGTTCATATATTTCTTTAGTTTGTCTTGTACTAATATATAATAGTTGGTTTATTCTATAACAAAAGAATAATTTTATAAAGTCGGAATATTACTACATGAAATATATTTATTTGTAAGATAAAAGGGTATTATATATTTATTTGTAAGATAAAAGGTTATTTGTTAAATTTGTTTGAAATTAAAATATGAATATATGAAACATAACTATAGTTGACATCTTTGTATTTTCTAATTTTTTTTTTTTTTGCTTTATTAAAGATCAATCTCATATTACGATAATTAAGTGTATATAATCTTTTGTTGAATGCATTTGTATTATCAGATTTATATGAATATTGATGTTGTTACTATTTAAATATCACTAATAAATTGTATTGTAATATATTTCTCATTATAATCATTATTGTCATGTATTAAATTAATTTTTTTTTTTGAAATATTATCTCATACATTGCGCGCAGGGGCGTACCCATGCCTATAGCTGGGGTGTACCTTCGTATTCTTTGGAATACTTCCGACGTTGCTAGTAACACTGGACAACTCGTCGGATTAAGTCAAAAAAATTAATTTTAACGATAAAATAAGTAACATCATAAGTCGAAAATATACCTACAACCATAGTGCACCTTTAACTCATCGCGTAATACTTAACCCGTTTTTCGTATTATGGGACTCATAAAACGCAGTTGTAACTCGATCATTGCCCTTGTTGACATATTTAAACAAATATTTTATTGATTTGTTCTGGTATTAAAGCTTGATATTGATGTAAGCTATGTATTTCAACAGTAGAGCACGATTGTACGGAACGACGAACCCATTGTCCAATATTATTTTTTCTTCATTACTGTCTGGCCGTCATCCCTTCTTCTATACGAATGGAATCCCTCGTGGTCTTGGTACCTTGCACAAATCTCTTTGGAAAGCACTTGGTGCACATCGTTCTTCACGCGGGGAGAATTCATGTCTGTATACCCACATGGTCCGTGTATCATGTATTGTTTTACCATAACTTAAACATTTTCATGTTTGAAGTCTTATTAGGTATTTGATACGCGTTTTCCTTACGTATAAATTAGCGGAAGTGTACAATATCGTATTTTGTAGAATAGTGGTTCCAGACATCGATCCACAGGGACCTATAGATTCACATGCTAAGTAATGTAATTATATTATCTAGCCGATCGTAAATGGTTGGTTTACAAATAGGACATGTCCATCTCATTAATAGCACTCTTTACTTACACGCCTGACTTCCACTTTTCCACCGACCTCCAAAGCAGCAATAGGACCAGATAGTTCTTCCACATGTAAAACCAAAAGCATATTCTCTTCTTTGTGCACGGAGAATGATATAACCTAATAAACATATAAACATGTTTATTAGGTAAGCAAATAACACAATGAAATAAATAAATAAAATTGTTACCTTATCTGGTGTGAGTTCACTAAAAACATGTTCAGCTTGACGTTCATTAGCTGGTATTTTGGAGTCGGACCATTGAAAAAATCTAGGGTATTCGAAAACGCTAATTGCATACCCCAGGGAAGTGATCCTTTCACTCGCCCGTGCCAACAATTCAATGGTGCAACCATCAAAATACCCTCTTGCTCTAGCCAAGTGTTCCTCAATATTTTCAATGAGCACATCATATACCAATTTTCCCCATGCAAAATCTCCTACTCGTTCCAATTTGTCAACGTGTGGATAAACATACCTTGGCAGTTGAAAGTTACCCTTTGGCAATAAGAAAGTATTGCAAGCAAAAATACTGGACAACCTACTAAAATCCTCAATGGATTGTTGGTCGGTCTTAATAGCATACTCCATTTTTTCAGCAATTTGATGACACTTCACTTGGGTCATTTTACGGCCAAAAACACGTCTAATGAAAAGGAGTTTCTATTTCCAGGCTTTTATCGATGGGTACCCCTTTAAACTGTAATCTCATCATAATGCAGAACTCCCTAGCGTCAAATACGACGGGATATTTTTACCTCCAAACCAGAATGTACGTTCATCCACGTTGTATGTCTTCTTCAATAGAACATACACCTTTAAGAAACTATGGTATATCTTAGGCATGTTAAAGAAATGCCCGAAAGGATTTTCCTCCAAGGCAGCAAAATGTCTGGCCGTCATCATTGGTTTAATTATGTCCATTTGTTCTTTGAATGCGCTAGGAGAGCACCTGCAAGCTTGTTGCGCGTCATCCTCTGCAAGTGTATTACGATTATAAAGAAAAAATAACAATCAGCAAAATACAATTGTAAAATAATAATGATACTATATAGTTATTGTAATTATACATTCAGTTTTCTGTATCAATACCATACACCCGCGCTACCTATAATACCATTATGCAATACTATATATCTCATTTACTTACATAAGAAGAAATTCCATTACCTTGTTTTAATACCTTCTAACAACAATAGCACTACCATTGTGTAGTAAGACTTATATTATTTAAACACATCTAATGTACAAAATCAAACCCTTGGTAGGACCAAAAATGATTTGAGAAATACTAATGTCAGACGAATGATACCCAAGAGTGAAAATGTTCAAAATCATGCAATTCAACAGCAAATGAGCAACTTTTGCAAACATAAAGAAGAAAACAACATTTATTAGAACGAGTTGTTCGATTTGTTTATTTGAGAAAAGCCCAATCTCACAGCTGGATACTACCCAGTATTGGAAATGTTCAAAATCATTCAATATGAGAACATGCAGTTTGTTTTTTGCTAAACTAAGCAACAAAAAAAACCTTGTGTCTCCTTCCCCTTCTTTGCCCACACTATTCTTCTACTCTGAAAATTATTACTTTACTTTCCTTTGTTGTCTTAATACTTTCCGCCTCGTTGTGGGTATTTATACAAGCAAAAAAAATAAATAAATTGATAAATCTTGAAGAATTGCTTAGGAAAAACTGCTTAGAAAATGGTTTGAAAATTGGATGGCAGTGGATAATTAAAAAGGCGTGGAGCGTAGAGCGTGTCTCTTTACCGGCACGTGAAAAGTTTGTAGAAAGGTGTGTCAAAATTAGCTGGTAATTTTAAAATAAAATGAAGGGTTTTTCGGACATTGTAAGTGTATATTTATGTTTGCTATGCATATTTATATTTACTTTAGGACTAACAGACTCATAAAATTTTGCTGGGGATTGACTCGTATTTTTTTTTTGGCTTTAGGATTTATCAGTATATGTACCTTGAACCTATTTATGAAAATTTATTATCAGAAATTAAAAGAGGCCGTAGAAAATAAGAGGGTTTTAGGAAAAGAGAGAATTCTTTTAGACGCACTCGTGTTCACCGGAATCGGACTTTTCTGATAATCGGTCCACAGGAAAGAGTGAACACAGGTTCCCCACGGCGGCGGCGGCGCGTGCGGGAAAGAAAATGGTGGTGAAGAAAGGGAACAGAGGCGGAATGGGAGGGGAAGATGCAGAGGAGGAATTGAAGCGTGACCCCCTACAGGCCATCCTGTTGGCCGATAGCTTTGCCACTCTCTTTCGTCCAATTACTTTGGAACGCCCTAAAGTATGTATACTTAATATCCGTGGTTACCCGTAATTATTTTCATTTTTATTTTTATTTTTATTTTTATTTTTGTTAATCATGTCTTCCTTTTGTTTAATCTGATAATTAGTTTATAAAATTGCTATTAAGATTCACTAAGGTACTAAGTATAAATGAATGTGGTGTGATTTCCTTCATTTGTCGACTGGGCGAGCTTAACACGCTGCATCCGATGGCGTGCATAACCGCGTAAATATATGCCCTTATTCGACACACACCGGCATTATTACATGTATTTTTATGTGTGGATGAGTGAAAAATAGTATGCACAGTGTACTTAATCCGGTGTAGCATCTTATAAATCTATTGTTAAGTTTCATAATCAATTGAAGCATAATACACCTTAGAACATTGCGGATTATGCACAAAATCTACATGTCGCTGCATTGTAGAGTTTGAAGTTTCGTGTACCCATATCTATTCGCTAATGATCTTTTAATACACATTCTTATCACCTGTTGGTTGCAAAAGCTTGGTTATATGCTTGACATTTGTTTTTGCGATGTGATTTGAACAGGGAGGTTAATGTTCCTTTCAATTCGTTTGCTCGTTTCCTCTATTGATTTTTGTTTTGCTTTGTTTCTGTAAGGTACTCTTACCGATAGTTAATGCGCCTATGATTGACTATACCTTAGCATGGCTTGAATCTGCCGGAGTTGAAGAAGTTTTTGTGTTTTGCTGTGCTCATTCCAAGCAAGTGATTAACTATTTGCAAAACTCCGATTGGTTTGATCAGCCGAACTTTTCTGTGACTACAATAGAATCATACAATTCAACAAGTGCTGGAGATGCTCTGCGATTGATATATGAAAAGAATGTGGTACGTTGTTCTCTTTTCCAACTTATATTTCTAACTTGTTGACCCTTAAAATTTCTAAATCATTGTTATTAACATTGTCTATACATTCTTACTTTCTTGTTGATAGCAAATCCTATGAATGGGTAATTTTTTTTGACTTTCTTAAAAAGGTAATAGGCAACATTGATTTTCAGAAGAGGCTATAAAACCATGACGACCTTTTAGTTTGACTTCAGTAATTGACTCTAATATGTGAATCATTGTGTTGAAAAAAAAGTAGATTTCTAGACAATGTAAGTTTATGTGCAAGGTGACTGCCAAATCTTGATTTTGATGAAGATAAGAGTCGTGTAATAGCAGTAAAGAATTCTACCGAAGATGTTCCCTAGGTTGATATTGTCCTATTACCAGTTGTAAATGAGTCTAGACGAGTAGGGATCTACAAAGGTAACCTGCCCATATTTCAAACATCTCAGTAGAGGAGACTGAAATTACAATATTGAGGTAGTTTCCTTTTTCCACCCCCCTTTTCAATTTTTTTATCGGTGAGAGAGAAGCTATTGTTACTGTAACAGTGTATTTCCAATATCTGGAAATTGAAAGGAAATATTGAGATTGCTTTATCTTCCTTTCCTATTGGTTTCTTAAGTCTTATTAGGGTAGGAGCAAATTTGAACAAAGATGTGGTACTCTGGTAGAAGTAACTAACTACGAAGGATAACATTGTATGCCCGTATTAGATAAGATTTGGAAGGAATAACAAGATTGCATTTTCTTCCTCTAGTCTTTAAAGGGATTAGGTTAGACGTTTTCTTATTAGCCTATCTATTATGTCAAATATTGTTCTCCACAGAACTTAAATTTATTTGATGTTTTTAAGTTGGACTAGCTAAAGATTACTGTGTTTGTTTTTCTTTGAAGATAAATGGAGATTTCATCCTTGTTACTGGAGATACAGTGAGCAACATGTCACTTACACAGGCACTTAAAGAACACAAGGAGAGGAGAAGAAAAGACAGCAATGCAGTTATGACCATGGTCATTAAACAGTCAAAGCCATCTTCTAAAACTCATCAAACTCGTCTTGGAACAGAGGAGCTGTTTATAGCAATTGATCCAGATACAAAGCAGCTCCTTCATTACGAGGATAAGGCTGATACGTTGAAAGGGACAGTCTCTCTGGACAAGGGATTGTTGATTGAAAATTCATTTGTATCACTCCACAATGATAAGCAGGTTCTAATCATTGTTTAAGCCTTTCTTTTTTTTGCTGATCTTAACCATACAACCATACATCACTTAACCACTTAATCCTCCCCACCAAAAAGCAGAAAGAAAGAAACAAAAAGATGTCTCTTGTCCGGTATATTAGAAAGAAAAGCTTTCTGCTTCTATATCTATTCTTGGAGCTGTAGCTGATGTATTCTAGAACTCTGATTTACATCTCGAGAAAATTCAATCAATTTTGGGAAATATTTTAATCCTTATTTATGAATCTTATTATCTAATAGAATATGGATAAAAGAAGAAGTAAAACACAAGTAAAAATTAATCCATCATACCCTTTAATACTAGATGGGAGTATTTATATTAAGCGTTTTTAAATTAAATGTGCTGCCACGACTTATTCTATGAGCTATTAGTGGTACTGAGGTTCTCGTTTTATCAACGTAAGATCTGTACTTTGTGGCTGTTGGGATAAGTTGGATGTTCATGCAATTTTCAGTGTATTGGATCTGGTAGATTGTTCTTCAAAGAGTGTAGTTAAAGCCGATGTTTAGGTTAACTTGTTTAAACTTTTGATATATGCATTTAACCTTGTTGCTTGTGATTCTGTATAGTTCTAATCATCACATTCACTTGTTATATTTTGTGTAGTAGTCTTTCCAGAATATTCTTAAACTGAACCCTTTTGCTGTTGTCTATGTTCTTTGCAGGATTGCTACATTGACATATGCTCCCCAGAGGTTTTAAGTCTTTTTACAGACAATTTTGACTACCAGCATTTACGTCGTCACTTTGTCAAGGGGTTACTTGTTGATGATGTGAGTATTAGTATATTAGGATATCTTTTATGTCATTAGGAGATTCTGTTTCACTCACTCAACTTATTATACCCTTCAAACGTCACGATGAAGTAATTCCACCTCATTATGATGCAATGTTTAATTTTCATGGTACTTTTAACATACTTATATTTAGATTTCTATGCCTTTTGAAGCATATATTCACATTTTGTGTGTGGAAGATCTTAGACTATGATCTTCTAGATTGGTTCAGCAGGTGTTTGTTAAAGCATATATTCACTATCTTGAATATCATTGCTATCGGCTATTTGTTAAAAACGTGATATAAACAAGAAAATATAGAATACAAACAAGAAAAATATAAATTAGTTAAAAACGCCTATTTGTTCATGTGTTGGTCAGTGGTTAGTAGGTTTACATAATTGTCGTGTTTAGTTTTGTTATTGATTTGCTTGTCATTTTGGTTTTGTCATTGTTGGCTATCTTGTACTTTTTTGGTCACATAGTAGCGATAGGTGCTCTCAAGTTGTTCAAGCAAGTGTTTGATCTGCTGTTTGTCGGCATGATTCTGGTTGTGGTTGCAATTGCGGTTGTCGTGGATTGCTGTAGTTGTCGCCATGGTTTTCATAGGTGTTGTTCAAACATTAAGGCAGATTATAGCCGCTACAGTATACAGTGTTGGTCAGTTGTTTAACCAGGTGTTGTATCAGTGGATCTCGTTGGTTCGGTAGTTTAGCTGTTGGGTTGTCTGTAATTGTTTTCTGTTTGTCAATGTTTCTGCAACTTAATTTCATATCTGTTGATGACGTTCATTTTTAAGTTGGTTGCGTTGGCGTATACCTCATGATTGTTTTAGGAGTCATTGTCTTCCCTTCATTGGCTTTGTACGTATATCTATATATATATATATGGTATAGTTTGAGGTGGAGTGAGAGAGTTGGGGGTATTAGGCAAATTTCTTGTCTGTTTACTGTGTAAATCTCCCATAAGGTTGAGTGTCGAGTAATAACCCTTCTGCCAAATTAGTTGGTAACCACTTTCAAGAGATAATGTGATTTTTCCTCTAGTGGGCTTTTGTGCCTTACATCTAATCATCATTTTCTTTGCACAGATTATGGGTTACAAGATTTTCACCCATGAAATTCATTCAAGTTATGCGGCTAGGATTGATAATTATCGGAGCTACGACACCATCAGTAAAGACATAATACAGAGGTGGACTTATCCTTTGGTTCCTGATGTTCAGTTCTTTGGGAATTCTGTGGCAAAGCCTGAAAGACAGGGAACATATCGTGCATCAGGTGAAAAACTGAATTATGTAGAGTACGCCTTATGCTTGAATTGAGATTTATATGGATCGGTTTCTACATGGATTTCTGCATGATTTATACGACTAAGATGGGAGTTTTGGAAGGATATATATAGATATATATTTTCTGGAAAATAACACCACTTAAACACTAAAGAACTCCCCTGGATTTATTTACCATGCAATTTCAGTAAGTTTTACTTCTATATGTTAGATGGAATAATAAAATTTGTGTTGGATGGCTCTTTGCGATAAAAGAATTTCAAACTTGCTGACTCTTTTCTTGTAGCTAAAACCAGACGTGGATGCAAATTTAGATAGAATCTGACCATACCTCTTACATGAGAACTCACTGAAACATCTGACTATAAAAATTTTGTTTTTACAATCTTGTGAAAATGATGAAAGCATTGGAAACTTGTCAATCATGAGAATAAATCTATCAAAAACATTTTACTAGCTTCCATATTATTATGTTCTTCTTTTGCAGTAGATGGCAAGAGACATGCTCTTTTTCTAATTAAAAGTTTTGATCAAACTTTCTTCTTTTAAAGATTGGCCTTAATTAGTATACCCCTTGTTCCTTTGTTTCTTTTACGAATAATCATCACTTCCATGATTTGATATTTGGACTTCCATGCTAGATAAACACCAAGATGTTTTGTATAGTATTATGTAGCTGTATGTGGATTGTGTAGGCTTATTGTGACTTCCACATCTTGTAGAGAGTAACTTCTACAAACCTCTCATGATTCTCTCACTTAATTTTTTACCTTATTGGTAATGTTTTTAACTTATTTACAGACGTAGGACTATCACGTTTTGCAAAAATCGGCCCTTTTACTGTAATTGGAAGTGGTACCACAGTCGGAAGTTACACCGAAGTATCAAATTCCGTCATTGGAGAAGGTTGTATAATTGGATCAAATGTTTCAATTGATGGGTGCTATATTTGGGATAACGTTACCATTGAGGATGGCTGTAAATTAAAGCATGCAATAGTATGTGACGGGGTGATAATCAAGTCCGAAGCAGTTCTTGAAGCTGGTGTTGTTTTGTCTTTCAAGGTATTTCTTTTCCAATCGCTTAACCATTCATATGTTGCAGTCCGTGGCAACCAGGTTTATTATTTCATTTTTTGTGTTCTCTCTTGCATGGAAAGTCAATCTGCGCTAATCAGTATATGAGACACTAGCAGATAATTCTATTTATAAAATTTTAGTTTTACAAGACCTTTTAATTGACATCGAAGAAAATTGTATCATGCTGTCTCACTTCCCTATTGAACTCAATATGACCAGAATTTACTAGTCCTTTATCTCATGAACTCATATTGAACACTTTGAGTCAGAATTACAAGAATTTTGCTTGTTAACATGCTAGTACAAGAGGGTTCTTTTAAGGTTATTAAATGTAGATGCCATGTAGCAATTAAAATAACTAAGCTTGAGGACATTTTAGGCTGTTGTCATGACTCATGAGGTGTTTGGTCGTATGTTTTTGTCACTTACTTGGATGAGTTTGATAAAACTGGGGGCAATTTGATTCTGCTGAAGCCTATTTTGATTACAAAACGCATAATAATGTTTAGCAATATGGCTGATGTTGTCTAGTATGTAATCATGGCATATGATTTCTTTTTTTGACTCAAATTCGTATTATCTCATTCCCTGAAAATGTGCAGGTCGTAATTGGACAAGGGTTTGTTGTACCTGCTTACTCAAAGGTTTCTCTACTTCAACAGCCTGTCAAACAAGACAGTGATGAAGAGCTGGAATATGCTGATAACAACAGTGGACCCATAGAAACTACATGTAACTTCTGAAACTTCTTAAAATATCTTATGCCTTTCCACTCATATTGAATTTAACTTTGTTAGCCATCACTATGAAATTCAGTTATGATATATTAACTCAGTTGCGAGGTCGCAATACTCGGTTAAATAACTTAATTTTCTAATCATATTAATGTAATTTCAGATCTTTCTTCTTCTTGGATCTATTTATGTTGAATAAATCTACGTCCTCCCGTTATAGAGAAGGAAAAATTGTGGCGACTTGATGCACTTATTAATTGAACCGGTGGACGTGCAAGTTTAGTTTAGCATCAAATATAAATACATTTCCTAGAAGGAGAATTGGTTATTATTACCTAGCTTATTATCTGAATTATTATCGAACTTTCTCTACCTATCAATCTAAATTTGGCAATAATTGAAAAGGCATTTGTGCTTTAGTTTTCAGAAAGAATATATAATACATTCAAAATGATTTGAGAGATTAGAGAAGAAACTGTGCCGCCTTGGGGATGAAATTGCAAATCAAACTGATTAAGTCACTGGCTTATCAGTGGAGTTGTGATATGATTTGTGTTAAAAACCAAGTTGCAATACACATCAAAGCCTTGTCTCCATTTATTAGTGCGTTATAAAAACTGTTTATTATTTTTTTATTTTTGTGTGTGTGTGTGTGTCTCTCTATATATATATATATTTATCATGAATTAACATATTTATTTATTATATTAGAGACTCTGATAGCATGCACAAACGTGTTTGTGTTCCATACATGTATCATGTTGTTTGCGAATATGTTTAAATTTTAGGCCTTGAGATATGTCTCTATCCTATTGCATTATTCAAGCAGCAATATTTTGAACTACACACTAGTATTCTCTGAAGATTGCTGAATAAGAGCTAAATTAGTATTCTTTCATTTTTTTCCCTTCTATCTACTGGTTATGTTTTTAGGGTGTTCTTAGTTCAAATTTTCTGTTTCCGTTTTGCTATTTGTAGATGTTTCAGTAAGATTCCCCATTAGTACAAATACTGGCAAAGTTGAATCGTATTTTTGAAAGAAAAAGGTTTTCAAAAAGAAAAATGGTTTAACCAAAATGATTTTTTTAACCTATTTTTTTTTCCGGCTTTAAAGCATATTTGGTAAGATAAGGTGCATAAAAAAGAATCCTATTTGTGCGTTCAGAGTACTGTAAAAGTTTTATTCATATAATTTCTTACTGTGTTATTTGATATGCAGCAATTTCTAATACACCTGAATATTTTGAGGACGAGTTGAAGACCGAGTTATCTGATTCGCAAATGCAAGCTGTATCCGAGGTCCATTTATGCTTCCTCAGTTATTTTCTTCTTTCATTACCTGCTAAAACAATATCAGCAGCTGAAGTTGGTCTTTAGTTTAATTTTTTCAAGGCCATTTTTGTCCTTCTCCTTAGGAATATGATATTGGAATGCTCTAGCGATTATAATTTTTGTTTTTCTAATCAGCAAAAGCTAGTTTACACTTTACATAATTAAATAAAAGTGAAAAACATGTATCAGTATTAGATATCCAAAAACATTGGTAGTTCAAGGATAAAATATATATAGGAACTTCACTAGTACTTTTTGAATCAACTACCTTGTACCAATGCATAAATTAATCAGGAAGATAATAGAGGACAGTTATGCCACATGCAAGATTCAATGTGACACGGCAGTCATTGACTTATCCTGTATCATTAACTCTGAATTACGGTGTATATTTCTGTATGTATTGAATCCCAAATTCAAGTCCAGTTATGAACTTTTAGCAATGACAGAATAGTTTAATTTTTAATTTGATTAGAGAAAATTGGTTGTGCGTGTTTGTTAACTGATATCTTATTGACCAGGTTGGTAATGGTGGGCTTGGCTTTATTTGGTCGGTTAGTGAGGGAGCACATGAAGATGAATGGAGGCATTCAGTAGCACCAATACCCGTAGATCGACTCGTTGAAATCATTAAAAAACAGGCTGCTGAACTAGAGATATCAAATGACGACGGCAATATTCTTCCACCTTCAGGAGAGCTGGAGCCCAATTCTATGAATGATTCTGATGAAGATGCCAGAGATGATGATGCCCACTTTGAGAAGGAGGTGCATGATTAGTTAGATACTTGGTATACTTGACGGTGGTTTGAACCCTAATCTCATTTGTGTTTTTTTTTTTTTTTTTTTTATTTTAGGTGGAAGCAACTTTTCTAAGGGCTGTAGACGAAAATGTCAAAGAAGAACATGTGATATTAGAAGTCAATTCGCTGCGGTATGATTTAACTGTTACTTCCGTGCCCTTTTCTTCCTATATTTCCTTAAATCTTGTTGTCGTTCTTAGTATTTTCATGTACCATGATTCTTCATTTTGGCTTGGTGATGGTGTGAATCATATGTATTTGCTAGACGCATGGATAGTACTTCTGAAATTCTTAACTTAGGACCAATGAAGATAACTAAGTCATGATGTAATTTCAAAATTTTAAATGTTATGCCTACGTGTTCCACTAATTGAGAGTTATTATCTTTTTTACTTATTGTCCTTCTCTTTTCACAAGTTCCCTTGGGTGTTGCCTTGCCTTCATGGTACTTGACTTCTTTTTCCAATTTTAAACAAACTTTTGCATGTTTGACCTTTTTTAGCACATCTTGATTTCTTTTGTTAAACATGTATATAAATATTCTCATTCCTCATTAGTTGTCTCTTGTGGTTTCGGACGAAAATATTCTCAAACCAACCTAATTATGTTTACTTTTTTTTAAGCTCGATAACTGAAGTATCTGCATAATTTTCCAGCTCTAGAGAAATATTGATAGAACATGTCTAATGTGTTCCGAGAGTGTTCTTTGGTGGTATATTTTATTAAACTTGACTTAATCCTTAATTTCTTTTATGCCTCAGGTTGTCATACAATCTTACTGCTACTGATTGTGCTAGTGCATTATTCTATGCGATTATGAAGTTGGCGTTGGATACTCCACATGGTTCACCTGGTATGTTTTTCCCTCATTCTAGTGAATATTTTCCTTTGACACGCAGTACTTATTAGCAGCAGTACCTTTTCTTCTGTTGTAAAAATATGTTGAGATCGAAGTACTTTATGAACAAAAAGGTCAGGACAAGTGTGATCATAAGCATACATATATTCTTTCTATCCTTGCTTTTATTCAATACTAGAGAGAATAAAAGTTCACAAAAATGAGGAATGCAGAAGGGTGGTGGGGGTCTAATGCAGATTGCATAGTGTGATCATAAGTTGATTGTCTTCTTTGCTTCTGTGAAACTTGCTGCTTTGGCATCTCTCATAAAATAGTTCATAATGACTTATTGCCGATCACCTTCTCTTCAGAATAAGTTAAGGGGAAGTACATATATAAAAGCTCACTTATAATATTCTCTTAGGTCACTGTGGCGCATCTACTTTGTAGAAATACCCACTTGGATTTCAGTAATGAATGACACTATATTCCACATATTATCACTTCAGTCTACGTTTGTTAAGTTCTTTGCATATTGGCCATATAAACTTAACCTTTGGTGCTCAAGGCATGTTCCATTAGAGTGTTCTATTGATGTTGAGTTTTTGGTTGTTTGTCAAATTTTGACCTTTTTTTGGTTGTGTTCTTAAGTTGATTTTCTTCTTAGTTCACTTCTTTATTGCCTTGAACATGTATCAAGCACGGAAGTGTCTGTTTTTAAAGTTGAAGGGTAAGATTTAAAGTTTGGGGTATTGTGGTCATGATAACACACACGTACATAGGGCCGAGTAGTGAACAATGTTCACTTAAATTACATAATCACTTTCCATGTGGATCATTTATATCATTATTAGTGAACTCCCTGGAAATCATCCAGTTGTATGTTGTAATTCCTTTGAAATGATGTGCATTTTAGAACAATTTAGATATAAAATTTGTAATCTTTTCCTTCATATGATGTACCTGACTATTTTTTATTTCATTCTCGCAGGCGAACTTGTTAAAAATGTTGCTGGTGTGATTTTGAAATGGAATAAGGTTTTGAAGTATTACCTGGCTAGCATAGATGACGAGGTTGGTATATAAACATCTTGAATTTGTTACTGACAGTTCATATATATTTCTTTGTTATTCAGCTTTCTTTATTTGTTGGGCCTCATAATTTTCTGTGTGGACCGGATCAACCATTTGAAGCAATCGACACTGTAATTGTTTTGCTGTCGATATTTGCTGCAGTTTTTGCATACGTATTACACAATATTCGTTCGTAACAACTTCCTGGAAATGTTTATGTTTGTCTTGCTGAAGTTAAATTGAATTAACCTGCAATCAGAGAGTGTCTTTGATTTTTCGGCAGTTGGATAATTCTATTGTTTATTTCAGTTCTCCACAAAGTCTGTGTCTCTTTGAATTTCAACTTCACGCATACCACATAGGTTTTACTGTGGTCAGGGTATCCATAAGCATATAATTCTCTTGACTGACAATCTGATAAATAGTTCAGTGGTATTTTAATTGTTATTAAATTTGTTTCATCTAAGTATTACTATTTGTTTTCTTGACTCATTACAGATTGAGGTGATCCAAAAATTTGAAGAAATGTGTTTGGACTCTACAGAATACTCGACGCTTTTTGTTGAGGTAACTTGTTTAGTGTCAGTCTTCATTAACTTAATATTTTTCTGGGATGTTTACGTATAGCCTGCTTCTTACTTGATTAGCTAGTTTTAGCATCTTGCTTTTCTATATTGATGTGCGCTCAAGATATAATTGAGAAAAAAAAAATGGAAAACGCGAAGTCTAATTTATAGGACAACCTTTGCACTTAAAAACTACTCCAAAATATTTTTCTTGTAATAATACATTCTTGTTTAACCTATTTTATTTTCCCTTTAAATGGACAATCTGTTCAACACAAACATGTCTTTGAGAAGGGGCATACAATTCGTACTCTAAAAATTAGAGGGGCTTTAGTGGGAACAAAACAGGCAATTTGTTAAATGCATTTTCAGTTTGACCAACTTCTTTCCAGGTATGTATATTAAAAAGTGCTCCCGGTAAAACTTTCTTGAATTTGGTAAACAATTAGTATAACCTTGAGAATTGGTCTAATTAGTGCGTTGTGGAATTCTATAAATCAAGTGCACGTTGACCGGTAATTGAGTGATGGATAGGGTATCATTCCCATACAGATTTTTTTTTTTAATTCTAGTTTTATTCAGTGAAACAGAAGTGTACTAAAAAGATAACTTAGCCCTAGGGTTCACTGTAAGTAGTCTGAATTGCATTTGTGTATCTCCTTAGGGCTTGTTTGGTTGGTAAGAGTAGTCATGATTAATAAAATAAATTTGATATTATTTGTATTTGGTTAGTCCAATGAACTTTCAGGTCGATCCGTAATCATGGGAAAATATAGAGTTAACTTAATTGGAATTGTGTATTGAACCTCCTCTAGTCCAATTAAACAATTGGTTCTCATAAGATTGCATAATCTTATCTTTGCCAGTTCTATCTATATCTTGGTTTGGCAATCAAACGAGGTTTGTGCAATTTGTGACACGGTTTATTTTCCAGGCCCTTTTTTTCTCTTCATTTTTATTATGCAAACTATGTATGGGAAACATCTTTATATGACAAAAAAACTTCAAAAGATAAATTGTTAGTACCCTGTATTTCAATTTAGTTTCCTATTGATCTGTTACAATCTACTCCCTTGCTTTGTTCCTTATTTGTTAGAATATTGAATCAAGTAAATCATTGTTTAGATTGAAATGAATCAAGTTTGATAAGAATTAAGGAGCTGGAAAATGAAGCCTGTACATATACTTGATGACAACCTATTTATTTTCTTTTGGTATCTACAAACTGATCGAAATTATTTCCAACATAGATGTCATGATTGCTTAATTTTTACCCTTACTCAATGTTTACAACTGAAGATAAATCCTACACTAATAAAACTCCAATAATGTAATTGTTCATTTATCAGATTTTGCATCTTCTATACGACAAAGATGTTTTACAAGAAGATGCTATACTGAATTGGGCATCAGAAAAGGAAGAGGCAGAGGACTCGGATAAACTTTTTGTGAAGCAAGCAGAGAAATTCATCCAGGTTGGTAACAATTGCTTTGTTTATAAGAAATGTTGAACAGATATTTACATGGGAATGCTGGTAAACGAGTTCTCATAATGTGACATTTGATGCAGTGGCTGAATGAGGCATCAGAAGAAGAAGAGGAAGAGGAGTGACGCAAGTCTGGATTATATATCTTCATCTGCTTTCCAGTATCAGACACTCGGGAATCTTTGTCATTTTGTATACAACGCATTATTTTTTAATTTTCAACATAGCTTATTAGTTAGTTTAATCACTAATCTCTCTGCCATTTTGCTAATGTTTAAAGTTTTGTGAACAGTGAATCTTGAACTTGATGATTTAAAAAGTGCTTGCTAAAGTCCTTTTGGATTGGTTTATATGAAAAATGTTAGTACCCAAAAATAATAAAGAGAGGTTTTGTGCTAGTCCGGGTCTATTTATTTCGACGTGATACACCCAAAACTTAATTGTTGTTTTTTTTTTACACTGTGGGGAGTGATGTATTGGCAATTGGTCGGTCTGAATTCGGCAATCGTAGCGTACATGCCTGCTGGCAGCAGTGGGATTCAAGCTGAATGCCCTTTGACGGGGAACGATTATTTTTTCTAAATTTAAATTTTGGCTTAAGATGTGTAATTACGAGAACCTCCTAAATTATATTCATTTTTACAACTAAAATGTAGTCACGTTATAGTAACTAGTAACCGAACCCGTGCGTTGCACGGAGTTACATATTATAATGAAATCACACAACAAAAACACAGTTATTAAATCGAAGTAATAAACTACAAATTGTCACAAATAGAATGCACATTTGCTGCTTTACACTTAAAAAATATTCATATAAAAAAACACTTAAAAATCGCACTTTAACCGCTCAGAAAATGTCTGCAATTCACCGGTACCCAAGAGATCACTGCAGATTAACAATTCCCAATAGTATCATATATGAGTTCAAATAACAAAAAAAAAAGTTATTGAAAGGAAAAATACGAAACAAATTTACGGAAAACAATAACCTTTGATATTGTGTGACAATTCGATCTGAGAGGCACTGCATTCATTTTAATATATTGCATCTTCACACTTTGCAAAACAATAAGAACACACTATGCATAGTTGAATATAAGGCTTGCATAAGAAGTAATGTGAAAAACTGTAAATTAAAATTACCTTAAATTTTGAAATGCATCTTTATAAACAACGTTTGTTGTATTTTTTGAAGTATTTCCTTCTTTGTCAACTATAAGTATTTTCAAACATTTTCGGCTGGTAACCTAGAAATAGCTGCATACAGTTGTCCGTGAGAGAAAACAGGCTTCAAGAATAATCCAACATTTTAGAGAGATTGACCTTGGCTATTGTCATAGTGAAGGAAAGAACAATGGGAAATTGCCCCCTCAAAAAGTGAAACGGAATTCTACTGTCTGACAGTGTTAACGACAGTCTTGGAATGAAGACCTTCTGTCCGACATTAGAGCTTGATATTATTTTTTCTTCCAAAACGCGATTTCCCAACCGAGTAATGGTCAATCTTGTACCATTACACAACCTATTGGACATGTCTATATACCTCAATAACATAACATGGACACATCTCTCCAGCTTTAATTCAATTCATGGTTTGGCAGACTTGAAGATGTAATGGTATTCAAAAGCTCTGGAATATAAATGTCATGATGTGAGTCGACACTCTCATTCGCCGTACATGGACTATCGAAATTAAGATAGACTCTTTCCTCCACCGGAACCAAAGACATCATGTAATCGTTCACCTGCTCAACAATTTCATTTGTAGGTGCCAATATAGCTTTGTACGTATTCAGAATCCATGATATTAACGAGCAAATTTGGGTAAGTTTCTTCGGTAATAGACGCTAAATGGTTACCTGATGATTTTTTATGAGAAAATCATCAGGTATCTCAATGTCCATAACTCCATCATTGTCATCACCATTAGTACCATCGCCTATACTTAACACCCAACCTGAGAAGTTCTTCAATTCGTCACAATTAGAATTTGTTGAAGGAAACCTCATATTTTTTGTTAATGTTAACACTTCACAATGCCGCCACAAAGGTGAGGAACGTATGCTCGTTGACACAACTTGTTGTACCTTTTCATCAGATATGAATTTATTTTTTGTACCTTTTCATCAGATATGGATTATAAAGCACCACAAATTTATTATCAACATCATTTTTTCCTCTTTAGACTACCCTGCCCATTATCCCTTCTTTTGCACAGTGGATAACCGTCTTTATCATTAGATGTTCGATGATTGAATTTTTTGGGGAAGTGCCTTGTACATTTCCCATCCTCCATGCATGAAGCAGTTGGATTAAATACACGACATTGACTATGGATCATAAAAGAACTAACAGAACTATGAAGCACAATATCTTCATTTTCATTAGGTATTTAAGCAGATATTATCTTGTCGATATCTTTTGGATTTGGGTATTTGGAGTCAGGATGTAAAAAGATAAGTATATGAGCATGCGACAGTCCTAGATTCTGAAATTCTATTGTGTGCATAACTCCATACAAAAATATAAAACTCATATTAATAATTAAGTAAATGCAGGAAATCTTGCTCCTGTAATATCAATACAATACAATAGTCATAATTTTCCGACAAATTCGTAGTCATGAGATATAATAATTATTTTTACAATGATCATACTTAAAAAACATGTGAAAATTCCACAATGAGGTATAATGATAATCGGATTTTGTAAAGTTGTGATTGACCAAGAACCCATCCAATTTATCAGCATTATGAATTCCACAAAACACGATTAATTATGTTGCCATTGCCCACTTATAAAAAGAAAAAAAAACCATTCAACGTATAATTAAAAGACGAATGATAAAAGTTGATTATAAAATTTGCTTTTAGATAAAAGTGTAGTAATTATAATGATTATCAAAACACAATCATTTTTACCCCATATCTTGAAGAACTACATTAAATAGTTTATTGGTTCTTCCGTTGATGGCTATCTCCTTTGTTGGATTTGTCTCGACCACATGCCCAATTACATCTAACAAACAATCAATTGATTGATATTACTATAACCGAATGAAAAAAATAAGAGATGGGAAATTGAAATTTTACGTATAATCATCTTTGTTATTGTTCTGAATTTCTTTAAACTCCATAAAGTCAAAGCTAACAGTAGGAATTTCTTCAGCACCGAATGATGTGATGATGATTGATCCAATACTAGTAATTTTTTCCGATGGGAAGTAATTCAAGCTTCCAACTGTTTGCATTTTAACAATGAAGTTACATAACATGTATGTTTTTCCTTCTTCCAGTATAACTTTGAATATATTCATTTGTTTCCTTTTAATGCTGCCATGTACCTTGCCACCTTGCCATAAGTGTGTATATATATATATATATATATATATGAGCAACACTAAATAAATGATCTGCAGACGTAATTAAAAAAAATAATGAACAAATAACGTTTTGCATATTCCCTTGGAATCCATGAGCAGCATGTCAAGACTAACCATTTCATCTTTGTTGTCGTAATGTGCAACAAACCACATCAACATTATTCATACAACTCCTGCAAATTTTATATACAAAATTCTTAGTGACTATAAAATTAAAGATGCATTTGTGGTGTTAATATATTATATTAATCAAATTATATTATATTACGTACAATATGATTTTATATGGCCATATATGAATATTCATATATTATATAAATATGCATATAATATTTTTTAGAAAGCTCTTTGATGTTTTATGCAATAAAATCTAATTAAACGAAAAAAATATAAAAGAAATCAAAGTCTGTTAATAAATTTTATAAGTCGTTGGACAATAATAAATGGAGAAAGGAAAATGGATATTTGATGTATGTTGGCTAAGAAAACATTAAAATTGCACTAATCGGTCATGAAAATATAACAGTAAGAAAACACACTTCAATTGTATGTTTAAGAAAACAATTTATAAAAAAAAACAAATCTAACTGCGTAAATTCTACAGACCCAACCCCAATTGAGATTATCAAAATCTAGTGCGTATTGATGCGCCACCATTGCTTGTACACATTCTCGGTGCATTGTGGTGATATTATAATCCATGCAACGCACCAAGTCGGACGTTATCACTCGCTCCAGACGGTGGTCACAATATATGCAGGTTAAAAAGAACCCGTTCTGATACGAACCCCGTAGAACTTGTTACGGGATCCAATAATCTTATGCGGAAGCAAGAACGGAACGTCCAAAAAATAAAGGATTCGATTGGCGGAATTCGGAATATTGACCCCGTAGCTATAGAGAGCTAGAAACCAATATTATCAAGGTGGAAGTATTGACCCCGTGATTATAATGAATCAGAAACCAATACTATAGTGCTAAGAATAATTCACAAGAATCCACTCGCAAAATATCCCGAAGAGTTGTTGAAGAACAACGAAGGAGAATTTTAATCTCTGAAAATAATACTTAAAAAACGTCCAAAATAAAAATGACCTAAAACAACCTATTTATAAGTGTCAAAGAGACCTAAACTAACAAGGAAAATAAATTCTAACTTATCTATTATAAGGAAATAATGAAATAAACTAAATCTAGTCCAAATCGGACTCTAAATAACTAGAAATAAATTGTCCAATAATAAAATACGAAAATTAATAATAATCATCTTTTCCAAGTCACGTCTTCTTCGGCTGGATGACTAGACGGGCTCAAGTCCTTGAGCTCGGCTTGCTTCACAATCTGGCCCGATAATTCGCTCCAATTAAGCTCAGCTGGGATCGAACTAGACTTCGTCAATTCTTCCTTTTGGAGCTCGTGTGCTGCTAAGTTAAGCATGGCTGCTTCAATGCGCTTGGCCCGAGCTCGGGTAATCGGTCCTCTTGGCACATGCAGCTTGTCCAAGTCATCAACTCCTTCATCCAGCTCAGCACTAGCTTGCGTAATTGGATGGATCGTATCATCCTCCCCCTCTTGAAAATGATTCGTCCTCGAATCTGAACCTACATCAAACGGAGATAGGTCAGAAACATTAAATGTCAAACTAACTTGATACTCACTTGGAAGGTCGATCTTATAGGCATTATCGTTAATCTTTTCCAGCACTTGGAAAGGTCCATCTCCTCGTGGCTTAAGTTTTGAACTCCGCTGATTGGGAAACCTTTCCTTTCGAAAATGAACCCAAACCCAATCTCTTTGCTGAAAGATAAGGTGCTTTCGCCCCTTATTAGCTCGGTTCGCAACTTGGTCATTCCTTCTCACAATGTGCTCGCGTGCTTCTTCATGGATTTTCTTCTCTAACTCAGCCTTACGGTTCCCATCTAGACTAGAAATCTCATTAACAGGTAAAGGCAACAAATCCAAAGGAGTTAGGGGATTAAAACCATAAACAATCTCAAAAGGTGAAAACTTTGTAGAAGAATGCACAGATCTATTATACGCGAACTCAATAAAAGGAATGCATTCCTCCCATGACTTTAGGTTTCTTTTAAGAACAGCTCGCAATAACATACCTAAAGTTCGATTAACTACCTCGGTTTGACCATCGGTTTGTGGATGACAAGAAGTAGAAAAGAGTAAAGTCGTACCTAACTTACCCCACAAAACACGCCAAAAATGACTAAGGAATTTAACATCCCTATCACTAACAATAGTACGAGGTACCCCATGCAATTGCACTACTTCGCTAAAGAATAAATTTGCTACATGCGTAGCATCATCAGTTTTATGACATGGAATGAAGTGTGCCATTTTAGAAAAATGATCTACCACAACAAAAACAACATCTCGACCTTTACTAGACCTCGGCAACCCTAAAACAAAATCCATTGATACATCGGTCCAAGGGTGAGTAGGAACAGGTAATGGCATATATAATCCATGTGGTTTAACCCTATATTTAGCTCGCCTACATATTTGACACTTCGAACAAATCCTCTCAACATCTCGCTTCATACGCGACCAAAAGAAATGTTCTTTTAAAATATCTAATGTTTTAGAAACACCAAAATGTCCCATTAAACCACCTCCATGTGATTCTCGCACAAGTAATTCACGAAGCGAACAATTAGGCATGCAAAGTTTGTTTTCCCTAAACAAATAATCATCATGCTTGTAGAATTTTTCAAAAGTTCCTTTTTGACATGCAGCAAATATAGTAGCAAAATCATGATCGTTCACATACAGCTCCTTAACATGCTCAAAACCTAAGAATTTAGAACTAAGGGTTGACACGAGAACATACCTGCGAGATAGTGCATCAGCTACGACATTATCTTTACCTTGTTTGTACTGTATCACAAAAGGAAACATCTTGATAAACTCCACCCACCGAGCATGTCTTCGGTTCAGCTTGCCTTGGCCCTTAAGATGCTTTAGCGATTCGTGATCTGTGTGTATAACGAATTCCTTAGACCACAAGTAATGTTGCCAAGTCTCCAAAGCTCGCACCAACGCGTAGAGCTCTTTGTCATAGGTCGAGTATTTCTAGGCTGCGCCATTGAGCTTCTCGCTGAAATAAGCGATAGGTCGCTTGTCTTGCATAAGAACTGCACCAATACCAATTCCAGAAGCATCACATTCGATTTCAAAAGTTTTAGAAAAGTCTAGTAAAAGTAATAAAGGAGCGGAACTTAGCTTATCTTTCAAAGTGTGAAATGCATTCTCTTGCGCCTCGCCCCACTTGAAGCCAACCTCCTTCTTGATCACCTCGGTCAAAGGTGCTGCAATTGTGCTGAAGTTCGGTACAAATCTCCTATAGAATCCCGCTAGGCCATGGAAGCTTCGCAGCTCGGATGCGTTCTTGGGTGTTGGCCATTCACGAATTGCCTTAACCTTTTCCTTGTCCACTTCAACGCCCCTAGAACTCACAACAAAACCAAGGAAAACTATCCTATCTAGGCAGAAATCACATTTCTTTAAATTAGCGTATAATTGTTCTCGCCGTAAGGACTCCAAGACACACCTCAAATGCTCAACATGACCATGCAAATTATTGCTATATACTAAGATATCATCAAAGTAAACAACAACAAACTTTCCTATGTAAGATCGCAAAACATGATTCATAAGTCGCATAAACGTACTTGGTGCATTAGTTAAACCAAAAGGCATCACTAACCATTCATACAATCCATGCTTAGTTTTAAATGCAGTTTTCCACTCATCTCCCTCTTTCATGCGAATTTGGTGATAACCACTTTTCAAATCAATTTTTGAGAAGATAATGGAACCATGTAGTTCATCTAACATGTCATCTAATCGAGGAATGGGGTGTCCATACTTTACCGTAATTTTGTTGATGGCTCGACAATCAACACACATTCTCCAACTCCCATCCTTCTTTGGTACTAGTAAAACCGGCACTGCACAAGGACTCATGCTTTCTCGAACATGTCCTTTAGCTAACAGGTCGTCCACTTGCCGTTGTAACTCCTTCGTCTCCTCGGGACTACTTCGGTAAGCTGGTCTATTTGGAATTTGGGACCCTTGAATAAAATCAATTTGGTGCTCGATCTCTCGAATTGGTGGCAACCCCGTTGGCATCTCGTCCGGAAAGACATCATCAAACTCCTGCAAAAGAGAAATAACAATACTAGGCAAAGAAGAATTAAGGTTAGCATTAGAAAAATAGGACTCTCTAAACACTAACAACATCATTGTTCTTTCACCCTTACATGCACTCTTAATCTCTCTTTCTTTTGCATAAAAGCTCACTTTTCTCTCATCTCTCTTTATTAAGTCTGCACTCTCTTCTTTTTCTTTTCTCACTTCGGCTAAACTCTCTTGTTTTACCTCTCCACTACTACTAACACGTTCATTCTCATTTTGTTTTGAACTTGCAGCAATGGACTTCTTAATATGATTTTGCTACTCAAACACCTGACGAGGTGGTAAAGGTGCAAGTGTGATTCGCCTGCCATCCTTAGTAAAAGTGTAGCGATTTTTGTAACCATCATGGACGGTTTGTCGATCAAATTGCCAAGGTCGCCCAAGTAAGATATGACTTGCTTGCATGGGCACAACATCGCACATCACCTCATCTTTGTATTGTCCAATACTAAAGGAAATCAGTACTTGTTTCGTCACTCTCAACTCGCCACTTTCATTCAGCCACTGAAGTTTGTAAGGTCTCGGATGTTTGGTGACTTGCAACCCTAGCTTGTCTACCATTAGCTTGCTCGCTACATTCACGCAACTTCCTCCATCAATTATCAATCCACATACTCGGTTTTGAACATGGCAGTGTGTATAGAAGATGTTCTCTCGCTGTATTACATCACCATCTTCTTCAGCTTGCACGTGAAGAGTTCGAAGTACAACAAGTGCGAGTCCATCAACAGCTTGTATCACGTCACCTTCAATAGGTGCTGTTTTTGAAGCTGACTCTTCCTCTTCCTCGGACTCCAGCTCGCCATTATCCAATAAAATCATAGCTCGCCGGTTAGGGCAGTCCATGGCAATATGACCTGCTCCATGACATCTATGGCATTTAATATCACGTGTACGTTGTGGTTGTGACGAATTACTACCTCTCTCAAGTGGTGCTCGGCTGATTGGATTTTCATTGGAATGTGTTGTTGTCGATTTCTCCTCGGGTTTCGAAGTAGGATTCCATCGCGGTTTCCAGCTTGCTACCTCGGCTCGAGCTGTAGTTCTCCCTCCTCGCTTAAGCTGCCTCTCAACTTTCATGGCCATATGAACGACCTCCTCAATCTCAACGTAGTGCTGCAACTCCACTACATTAGCGATCTCGCGGTTCAGCCCGCAAATAAATCTTGCCATCGTGGCCTCTCGATCCTCCTCAACATTGGCTCAAATCATTGCAATCTCCATCTCCTTATGGTACTCCTCGACTGATTTAGTACCTTGCTTCAAGCTTTGCAATTTCAGATGTAAGTCTCTATAATAATGTGAGGGCACGAACCTCCGTCTCATAAGTGCCTTCATAGACTCCCAATCGACAATTGGTGGTTCGCCGGTTCTACGTCTAGTCACTACCAATTGATCCCACCAAATGATAGCATAATCGGTGAACGCTACAGCTGCAAGCTTCACCTTCTTTTCCTCGGAATAATTGTGGCAATCGAAAACGAGCTCAACCTTTCTTTCCCATTCTATGTATGCCTCGGGATCACTCTTCACTTGGAAAGACGGTATACTCAATTTGATAGAGCTGAGGTTTCGATCAACTTCATCTCTTTCTCGTCCCACATTACCTCGCCTTGGTATGTCAAATCTGCCACCTCTGTTCCCTCGTCCTCTATGCCATCGTCTAGAAGTATTAGACTCTGCCTCAGACTCCTCATCGAAGAATTGTTCATCGAACTCCAATTCGTCACGTTGGCGTACAACAGGTTGACGAATAGGTGGCCGCAGTTGTGGCGCCGGTGCAGGTCTTACCCTACTAAACTCATCGATTTGATTTTGCATCCTTTGAAGGGTTATATGCAGACGTTGGAAGTGCTGCTCCGTGGTTTCTCCCTTTTCATCACCACTCCCATTCCTTGACATGATGTTTGAACTACAAAATATTGTTAAAGAAAAAACAAAAAAGATTTCCCTCACCACTCCCTCACGTGTATCACTCAATATGATGTTCACTCAATTCACTCGTGTTTCACACAATTAGGCTTTTACCCTCTTTTGATCTCACACTCTCTTGCCTTTTTCCACTCGTAAACTCCCTTCGAAGTTCTAAAGAAACTAATCAAGAAAATTTTAAGTGAATTTTCGTTTTTTTATTCATAGCAAAATAGTATTTTATCAATTCAGAAATTATGTGGAGGCAAATAAAAGGAATTTCGAATTTAGTGGTAAAAGGAAACAAAAGGAATAGGAAACAAAGAAACAACGTGGGATTGAATTAGGAGAAAGGTAGACAAGGAAACAAGAAATTCAAGAAGTTGTCCAAGTCTATTAAAACTCTATTAGTGTTGCCCAAATCTATTAAAACTCCTTACAAAGAATTTTCCTTGGTTGGATTTCGAATTTTGCTTCTTTTTCTTCTTTTTTTTTTGTTTTTTTTTTGTTTTTTTTTGCTGTATCCGGTTTTTCTAAGATTTTTCGGATATTTTTTTTTTTTTTTTTTTTACTAACAAACCCTAACGTGGGCTGCAAGTAACTTTAAAGAAAAGCAAAATTCGAATTCTTTTTTTTTTTTTTTTACGAAGACTCTAGACAACACAATTCAAGAAAAGATGAGATAGAGAAAACACGAATAATCGAAGAACGAAAACAAAACAAAGACACGAAAAAAAAAAGGATAGGTGAAACCTTTTCTTGGAAATTGGCTCTGGTTACCAACTGATACGAACCCCGTAGAACTTGTTACGGGACCCAATAATCTTATGCGGAAGCAAGAACGGAATGTCCAAAAAATAAAGGATTCGATTGGCGGAATTCGGAATATTGACCCCGTAGCTATAGAGAGCTAGAAACCAATATTATCAAGGTGGAAGTATTGACCCCGTGATTATAATGAATCAGAAACCAATACTATAGTGCTAAGAATAATTCACAAGAATCCACTCGCAAAATATCCCGAAGAGTTGTTGAAGAACAACGAAGGAGAATTTTAATCTCTCAAAATAATACTTAAAAAACGTCCAAAATAAAAATGACCTAACACAACCTATTTATAAGTGTCAAAGAGACCTAAACTAACAAGGAAAATAAATCCTAACTTATCTATTATAAGGAAATAATGAAATAAACTAAATCTAGTCCAAATCGGACTCTAAATAACTAGAAATAAATTGTCCAATAATAAAATACGAAAATTAATAATAATCATCTTTTCCAAGTCACGTCTTCTTCGGCTGGATGACTAGACGGGCTCAAGTCCTTGAGCTCGGCTTACTTCACAATCTGGCCCGATAATTCGCTCCAATTAAGCTCAGCTGGGATCGAACTAAACTTCGTCAATTCTTCCTTTTGGAGCTCGTGTGCTACTAAGTTAAGCATGGCTGCTTCAATGCGCTTGGCCCGAGCTCGGGTAATCGGTCCTCTTGGCACATGCAGCTCATCCAAGTCATCAACTCCTTCATCCAGCTCAGCACTAGCTCGCGTAATTGGATGGATCGTATCACGTTCGCTGAGATTTCCTACTAAATGACCAACTCCGTGAGAAATTTGATTCAAATTCTTCTTTCATAAATATTAATGGATTGTACTTGTAACAGTCCGCATGTTCATAAGCATTTATATATGATTATATTGAACATATAGTAAATACGAATATACGTGCATTTCATGAATCGAGTAGCAATTTATACGCTCTCTATGTGTTTATGTGATTTAGATACATTATAGTATTTTTAGAAGTAGGCATTATTATTAATTGAGTAGTTGATTCTAATTATGTGATTTAATGAATTATGTGCTTTAGTTCATGGATTTTAATGATGTGCTTTAGTTGATAACTAGTACTTCACCCGTGCGTTGCACGGGGTATTCATCGTAAAAATAAATATTTGGTTTTAAAAAAATTATTGATATAGTAAGATCAATGATATGCAATACAAAGTAGTAAGTAGAAAAGTAAAAGAAAATAAAAAATATATTCCGTATTGTGTAAGTAATGAATACCAGTACCAGTACCAGTATCAATATCAATATCATTACCGTTCCGATTACGATTACTATTACCATTACCATTACTATTACCAATACTATTTACATTACCATAACCATGACCATTACTATTGCAGTTACCATCACCAATACCAATACTATTACCATTGCCATTATCATTATCAATACCAATACCAATGCCTATAGCAATACCAATCATTATCATTACCATTACCATTACTAATCCTAATACTAATACTAATATGATAATAATACTATTACTATTAGTGTTAGTAATCCTAATGTTATTGATAATCATAATCCTGGTATTAACTCTAATCTTAATTCTAATACTAATCTCAATCATAGTTCTAATCCAAATTGTAATCTTAATGACAATATTAGTCTTAATCTTAATACTAATTCTAATCCTTATAGAAATGCAAATATGCTAATTCTAACTTAATACCAATCTTTTTATGCTAATGTTAATGGTAATGCAAATCCTAATTCTAATTATTATTCTAATCATAATACTGATCTTAATACTAATTCTAATCATAATGCTAATCCTAATACTAATATTCATACTAATATTAATTCTAATATGCTAATGCTAATACTAATATACTAATGCTACTACTAATAGTCTAATATTATTACTAATATTAATTAGCTAATGCTAATATTAGTATACAAATGCTAATGCAAATACTAATACTAATACTAATACTAATATACTAATATACTAATACCAATGCATACCAATATCAATATCAATACCAATACCAATACCAATACCAATACCAATACCAATACCAATACCAATACCAATACCAATACCAATATTAGTACAATTATTAATACCAATACCAATACTAATATCAATATCAATACCAATATCAATACAATCACCAATTTCAATACTATTACCGATACCAATACCAATATAATATCAATACCAATACATATACTAATATCAATACCATTATCAATACCATCATCGTTACCATTACCATTACCATTACCATTACCATTACCATGACAATTACCATGACAATTTTCGTTATTACCGTTACTATTACCATTACCATCACCAATACCAATATCATTAGCATTACCACTTCCATTATCATTACCATTACCAATACTAACATCAATCCAATACCAATACCAATATTGATACCAATATCAACCATTACCATTATTACCATTACCATTACTAATAGTAATATACTAATATTAAGACTAATCTGATAATAATACTATAACTATTAGTAATTCTAATGATAATCCTAATCATAGTATTAACACTAATCATAATCCTAACACTAATGTTAATGCTAACCCTAATTGTAATCCTAATACTAATTTCAATCATAATTTTAATCCTAATTATAATCATTCTCCTAATCCTAATGGTAATGCTAATATGAATTCTAATATTAATTCTACTTATAATCCTAATTCTAATAATGACACGAATCATAATTCTAATCATTATAGAAATGCAAATATGCTAATGCTAACACTAATTTTAATATTATTCCTAATATGATAATGCTAATGTTAATGTTAATGCTAAAATTAATACTAATTTTCAATAATAATTCTAATCATAATACTAATACTAATATGCATCATTATCATAATGCTAATATTCATACTAATATGCATACTAATATGAACATATAGTAAATACGAATATACGTGCATTTCATGAATCGAGTAGCAATTTATACGCTCTCTATGTGTTTATGTGATTTAGATACATTATAGTATTTTTAGAAGTAGGCATTATTATTAATTGAGTAGTTGATTCTAATTATGTGATTTAATGAATTATGTGCTTTAGTCCATGGATTTTAATGATGTGCTTTAGTTGATAATTAATCTATTAGGATAATATGAGATTTAATAAGTTGTGACATGATAACTAATTTCTATTTGGCCTCATATTGAATTTATGTGAATTATATGGGTTAATGCTAATAATTAATAGTTATGTGACCGTATGTTTTGTGTGTGTGAATTATTCCCTAAGTGTATTAATTACTAAAGACTCCCCTCTTCTCTTCTATATTGCTAAGGAGCCCCCAATGTATTTTTCTCCCAAATTGCTAATAAAACCCCAATGTCTTTTATATTGCAAATAAGGGCCTCATCTCCCCTATAAATAAACCCCTCCTCTTCACATTTTCTTCACACCAAAACATCAGCCAAAAGGCCCTCTCCTCTCCCTCTCCTCTCCCTCTCCATCGAGCAAAAACAGCCCCAAAGAAGAATTCTCTTCTTCAATTCTATCACCCCATCAAAGCCCCTCTCTTCAATTCCTCTCCAAGAGAAACTCCCTCCTCTTCAATTCTGCTAAAAGTCTTCAAGAAACAGCCCCTTCACATCCTTCAAACTCAGCCCCAAAGCCATCCAAGAACATCCAAGCCAAACCCGCCGAAAATCCACCGAGCCTTTGGTTTTCTTACTCCTTCATCTTCGATTTCTTGCTCTTGGGTAAGGACCTTGTTCTTTACTGAAATAATAACTTAATTAATATAAATTATATGGGTTTTAATGAATTTCATGTTTGAGGTTTTAATTTTGAGCTTTAGAAGATAAAGTTCTTGATGAACACTACTTGAATTTCAGTTTCGTAGCTTCTGATTGTATTGCATGTCTCATCGGGAAATCCCTAAGATAAAATTATGAAATTTTATGGTAGTCTAGAACATTCGGTTAGCTTCATTTTGATATAAATTATGCATAAATCGGATTTGTATTGAGTGAGTTATGAACCTTTTTCTGAATCTGCACAGTTTTGGAGTCATCCACGAGTTATGTGTTGAATACTGTTTTATACTAATCTTATTGAGTTTATTCCACTTGAATATGATTATAAACTTATGAAACTGACTTTCCACAAAAGTTTGTAGTGTTTAAGTAAAGATATGAATTAATTGGTATTTTTAAAGTTAGTGGATCTGTTCTGAGATTCTGCTTGTGTTACTGCACTAAATTGATTATATCTCTTACATCTATGAGTTTCTTCATAAACTGTTTTAACCCTATACACTAGACTTAGATATGAACATGTGTTCCAAATTTCATCAGCTTTGGATCTACGATTTAGGAGATATGAATTTCTGAAGTTATAGTGCCTAAACTGCCAGATCTATTTTGATCAAAGATGTAGATATAGATCACTAATGAAATTTCAGGTTTTCAGTCTCGGAGTTTACTGCATGTTTCACAGATTCCCTGTTTTCCTAAAATCATGAAAGTTTATGGGTAACTAGATCTCTCGGTTATCTTTAATTTGATATATTTTAATCATCAAAAGAATTTCAGATGATTAAGATATGAATTATTTACTAAACCTGCACAGTTTGTGAGTCAGCTGAGGATTTGCTTTTAAAATCGATGTTTTCCTAGTTTGATTTCCTTGATTCCACTTGGAATATATTTATAACTTATAAAACCAATTTTCTGCAAAGGTTTACAGTGCTTTAACAAAAGGGTGATTTATTGGGTATTTTTAAAGTGGTTGGTTTTGTTTCTGAAAGTGTGACCATACTACTGTATTGTTTTACTTATTTCTCTTAGGCTACTGCTTGTCTTCGAAAACTGTTTTAAAGGAGTCTTTTTCACTGATATACGAGTATTGTGTTAAAGTTTCAGAATTTTTGTAGTTATGGGCTAAGAGAAATGTATTTTTGAAGTTAAAGTGTCAAAACTGTCCGATTTTCCTATGAGTAAACTACTTGAATCAAAAGGTCCTTTGTGAGCATGGTTTAAACTCTTGAGGCATAACTTAACATAATAGTTGAACATAGATGAAGTTTTCCATGAGTATTGAGCTACATCTAAGAAATATTCTTAGACTAATCTATGATTAGAATAATAAGTTGTTCTTTGAACTTGCTATGTGCTAGTACTTATGATGAATTAGATCTCCCGATGATTCTTTAAATAAGAAGCGTTGAATTTCATTATGTGTATTTGAATTATGTGATTTACTCTTGTGAGGTATAAGTATGTATATGTATAAGTATATTTATATGTATATCGATAGTTTAGACCTATGATGTTATAGGCGTACTCCCCTCGGGTTGAGGAAACTTGTAACCCATAGTTATAAATTAGAGTATATACGTATATGTATAAGTATATAAATACGGATAAGTGCCTACGTGTATATACGTGTAAAAGTATGTGTCTTTATTACTAATGTTTAATCTATATGTGCGTACTATATCCTCGGAAATTACTTCCGGATTATGTGATTTGATTCCTTCGAATTACGTGAATGATATAATTGGAATATTTATCGTGTTGCTATTAAGATCTTTGACTTGCGTGCATTCATCGAGTCATTAATTGGTATTGCATGGTCTACTATAGAAGAGTCAAAATTGTAACGTTGCTACGGTTGAATAGACACGGGATACGGGGGGCCGGTATCCCAACAACAGTTACTATAGAACAACAGGGTGGTTAGCTCCCACCGAATGACCGGGCTCAGCATAACGTCTATTGCCGATACTTACGTTAGGGATCCCAACAAGTGCATACTTGCATACGAAATATTTTGAAAGAAAAATGGTTTTATAAAGAGTTTTGGAAAGGGGCTTTCGTTCTAAAAAGGGGAATTTCGTGGGAAGGGATATTTTGTACAAGACAAGTTCCAAAATGAACTAAGAAATGATTTCTAAAGGAAAACGAATTCCCACATGATTTTCAAAGTGAATTTCAAATGGCTTTCAAAGAAAAACCAGACTTTTTATTAAGTGCTCATGTGTGAAGTTGTATGTTTAGTTAATTGTGGCGTGATTATATGTCGTGATTAACGTCGATGAAATACTATAACATAATACAATTATGACGTAAAAGCCTTAGACAGAAAAGAACATAGACAGGGACTTTAGGACTCCCATAGGTCGTGAGTGACACGTTGAGAGAGGCGTGAGTTCGTCAGGCCAACGTCCTTACTGAGCCAGTGGTTGGGCTCATGCTTTTATTTATATTCCCTTTTCAGGTTGTCGTAACAACTAGGAGGCCGGCGGAGTGGAGTTCGAGGAATCGCTAGCCTTGGTGCCTTGACTGTTTTACCCGAATTTTTACCACGTCAACGATTTCTAAAATATCTAGCCAAGATATCGATTTTTAATTTTTGTACTCTGATTGGGAACCCAGTCTATGAAACGGGGGTATCTTAAATAAAGTTTATTTCCTTCCGCTGTCTTACGAGTGTTTTCTAAACCCCGGTAATGTTTTATGTGGATTATTCCGCCACCTTGAGATTTCTTTCAAAATCCCTTTCATGTTATGGTACACTCTCTATGAAAAATCTTATTTCTGATTGTGGGTTAGATTTGAAGTAAAGGGAAATGGTTCTAAAATTTTAAAGTGGTTTTTCTCAAAGTTCAAATTTGTTCCAAAAGATTTTAATAAAGTCTGTGTTTTCTAAAATTTCTTTTAAATCATTGAGGGTGCTACAGTACTGTAGTGAAATCATATTCAACGCAAGGTTTCCTGCGAAGACTTTGGAACACCAATTTGTCAAGCAATACGACTAACGTTGCAACAATTGTTGTGCCTCCAACATTAACAGATAGTAACCTGTGAAGTGATAAAACATAATGAGTTTACAAAAAAAAATGGCATAATATGTTTATGAAAACGAAAAATACCATGGTCAACCAAACAATGAAAGAGATGAACATTATGTGAAGGCATATGATTGACATATAAGGAGTCATTGTGAACGGAAATTATGCATGAGTTGTACAAGAAAATCGAAATCGTTAGCAACTATTATGTGATGAGAAATTTAAACATATGATATAAAACAAATCTAAATATATAATTGTATTGTTTACCTACTTACGTTGAAAAATGTTGGTGAGGAAGAAGAAGACAAACATACTTTTAAATGAGCAAGAAGAAGACATTTGGAATTTTTTTTTGTGATTTTTGGTGGAGTTCTCGTGAGTTTAAATAGAACAATGAAATTGGTAATGGGGTTGAGATCATGATGTAATAACTTCTACCATGACGAGTTAGTGGGTGGTTAGAGTGGAGAAGGGAAACAAACTAGAAACGCGGTATATGCAAATATAGGGAATTAGGGTTTAAATTAGAAATTTATTAATTTACAAAATTACCGCTATGTTTAGGTCTAGGTTTTAGTTCAAAATATCTTTTTTTTTTTATATATATAAGATTATCAACTATCTTCTAAAGTTTGTTGCATTTTTACATTGTTGCCTTTAGTGTCAAGTTTGAAGATTTTTTTTTTTTGGATTCCATGGAATTTTTCTTATAAAATATCAAATTTACCCCCTCATAATTGTAATAGCATTATCTCATCAGGGTGTAATTGTAATGTTTTTCTTGAAACAAAATGACTATTCTGTACCAACTGTTGTGTAAGAGTTTGTGTAATTTTCATCATTTAACACGTTGATTGTATACTTTTGAGCGTTTGACCATATGCGTATTTTATTTGATTTGTTACGTCTCCATCCGTTATTTAGCTGGCTTTGTCTAGGGTCCGAGAAGGCTGTACTTCTCGGACTTCTCGGACCGTAACTAACAAATAAAAATGCGCCACGTAGGATTATGATGCGATCCGGCGTAGCTCGCGCACGCCCAAACCGAACCCGCGTTACACCGACTAAACTAGCAGGCTTTGGGCTTCTTTTGTTTATTTAATATGCTTTATTTTAATTGCTTTATTTTATTTAGTATTTCAATTAAGTTAAATTCCTAATAGGATAAATATTAGTTATTAGTCTTCTAATAGGATTAGTATTACTTTGAGTTATTTAAATAGATGGAACCGTAGGTTTATTTTTCAGTTTTTAATAATAAAGTTTTCTTAGTTTTTCTTGCAATTCTTGCGTAGAAAATCTTCGGTGCCAAAGCGATCGTATCAATTGGTATCTAGAGCGAGGTTACGATAACATCAACGCTCCGCTTATAACATGGCGACGAATCGGGAACGTTTCGATCGACTTGAAAATTCCGTTCAAGAACTCCAGGCGTCTATGCAACAGATGTTGGAGCGAGGTCACGATCGCCGTAATCCCAAGGGAAGGGGGCGCGCGGGGTCACCACTACCATCGGATTATTCGTCCGATGAGAGTAGCGAAGAAAGCCAAGGCTCTAACGCATCAGTTAAGAGCCACGCGTCAGGCCGTAGCGACAAAGCAAGACGACGAAACTCTTTTAGAATGGATTTTCCAAGGTTTTCGGGAGACGAGCCTCGAACCTGGTTGAATCGCGCAAAGCAATACTTCATAGGAAACAATGTCCACGGGCGTAAGAAGATTGTATTGGCCTCGTACAACCTAGAAGGGGATGCGAATCAGTGGTGGCAATGGTTTGAGCGCACCAAACGAGACCACCGAATTTCATGGAAGCAATTTGAAAAGGGGGTATTGTTACGATTCGATCATGGGGACTACGAGAACCCGAATGAGGCTATTTGCAAGTTGAGACAGAAAGGCGGGTTCCGCGAATTTTTGGGGGAATTTGAGCGACTAATGAACTGCTTGTCGGAGTGGCCGGAAGAGGCCTTGATGGGGGCGTTCATGGCAGGGCTCAAGGAAGAAATAGCAGGGGAGGTACGGATATTTAAACCCAGGGATTTGCAAGCTGCTATGGAGTTGGCTAAAAGGAAGGATGAACAACTTCAAACAACCAAGAGGTGGGGAGGATCAAGTCGCACGGTGCCAAAACCCCAACCTGCAATAACAAACGCAGGAACCACTACACGAAACCCTATCCCAGGAGGAGCCCGAAAAATATCGTGGGACGAGATGCAATCCCGTCGGGAAAAGAACTTGTGCTACAATTGCGATGAGAAGTACGTGCCAGGCCATCGTTGTAAGATAGCACAAGCACTACTCATCGAAGGGGACGTAGTAATAGAACCAGAGGAAGAAAAACAAGAAATGGAACCACATGTTTCATTAAATGCAGTGAGTGGAGAAATTGCGGGAAAATCGATGCGAGTATCGGGAGAAATTAATTGTTCAGCGGTGGAGGTCTTAATCGACAACGGGGCCAGTCTTAATTTTATTAATCCAGAAATTGCCCAACAACTACAGCTTCAAGCAACGCCGATCAAGACACTAGGGGTCCGAGTGGCTAATGGCGCAAGGTTGGAGTCTCGGGAAAAATATGAAGACGTAAAAGTGAAGTTAGAGGGTTTTGAATTCACCGTAACGTTATTCGCCATACCTATCATGGGAGCAGACGTAGTCTTGGGAATTCAGTGGCTGGAACGACTTGGACCAATATGGTCGGATTACGGACCAATGATTATGAGATTCAAGGCAAACAATCAGGACGTCACACTGCACGGACGGACAAAAAAATAATGTAGTCGACTTGGTTGATGCAAATTGTGTCGTAAACGATTGGACAGCAGGAGGTACACTATACGTTCTTTCATCGGGATTAGAAGAAAAAAAGTGGGATGAAGCAGAATATGACGGAGAAAAAAATATACAAGGATTGCTTAATGAGTTCAGCGACGTGTTTGAAGAGCCGAAATCATTACCTCCGTCTCGTGATTTTGATCACCGAATCCGCTTGGTTGACGAATCCAAAGTGGTGAATGTAGCGCCGTATCGATATGCCCACTATCAAAAAAATGAAATCGAAAAACAAGTGGGCGAATTGCTTCAATCTGGGTTAATCAGGCCGAGCACAAGCCCTTTTTCATCACCAGTGTTACTAGTTCGAAAAAAGGATGGTTCTTGGCGATTTTGCACTGACTATCGACGCTTAAATGATGCTACTATAAAAGACCGATTCCCTATTCCAACGGTAGACGATATGTTGGACGAACTCCATGGCTCACAAATCTTTAGCAAGCTCGACCTCCGAGCAGGCTATCACCAAGTGAGAGTACACCCCGATGACGTGCATAAGACAGCATTCCGGGCACATAATGGGCACTAC
The DNA here is from genome assembly GCF_056151865.1 of Erythranthe guttata. Taxonomy (NCBI): domain Eukaryota; kingdom Viridiplantae; phylum Streptophyta; class Magnoliopsida; order Lamiales; family Phrymaceae; genus Erythranthe; species Erythranthe guttata. The sequence goes on from NC_142540.1 coordinate 8,707,201, forward strand.
GAATACCTGGTTATGCCTTTTGGGCTTTGCAACGCACCGTCAACGTTTCAGGCCGCTATGAATGAGGCATTCCGGCCACACTTAAGGAAATTTATTTTGGTTTTTTTCGACGATATTCTGATTTACAGTAAGACATGTGAAGAGCACGTGGGCCACTTGCGAACGACACTGCAAATACTACGACAAGAAAAGTTTTATGTAAAAGCTAGTAAGTGTTGTTTTGGGAGGCACCAGGTTGAGTACTTGGGCCATTGGATTTCAGGTGAAGGGGTGCGAGTGGACGATGAGAAGATTCGAGCCATGGTAGAATGGCCGCAGCCACGCTCAGTACGAGCATTGAGAGGATTTTTGGGGTTAACCGGCTACTACCGTAAATTTGTACGTGATTACGGGTCAATAGCTAGACCACTCACGAACTTGCTTAAGAAGGGAGGGTTTGAGTGGAACGAGGTAGCCGACGAGGCCTTTCAAAGGTTAAAACAAGCAATGGTGAGCACGCCCGTCCTAGCTCTTCCGAATTTTGGCGAGGAATTCACCATTGAGACCGATGCTTCCGGTGAAGGGATCGGAGCTGTTTTGAGTCAGCAAGGGCGTCCCATTGCGTTCTTAAGCAAAGGGCTGGGGGCAACAAAGAAAGCTTGGTCTACATACGAGAAAGAAATGCTAGCCATTCTCGAAGCCGTCCGGAGCTGGCGCCCTTACCTTTTAGGACGCAAGTTTAAAATATGCACGGACCACAAGAGTTTGAGATGCCTACTTGAGCAGCGTATAACAACGCCGGAACAACAAAAATGGATTGCTAAGCTCCTTGGGTTTGACTACGAGATAATATATAAACCGGGAAGGGAGAACAATGCAGCGGATGCATTATCAAGACGTGAGCATGACGACGTCGTTGCGGGGGTGTTACAACCATCGGGACTCGAACTAGCAGCAATTACTAGCCCCACTTGGGCAATTTGGAGTGAGATTGAAGCAGCTACAAGGGCTGATCCGAAATTGACAGAAATCAAAAAATGTTTGAATGAGGACCCGGTGGCAATGAAGGGGTTTTCGGAGAAAAGAGGTTGTATATGGTTGCGAGGAAAGGTCGTAGTCCCAGAAGTAATTCCCTTACGTGAGCGAATATTGAAGGAATTCCATTGTACACTTTCTGCGGGACATTCAGGAGAGTTGCGAACGTTTCGACGACTTGCTCAAGTATTCTGGTGGGCTGGCATTCGGAGGGACGTACGTCGATTCGTGCGAGAGTGCGACATTTGCCAACAAAACAAATCCGACTCGCGCAAACCAGCGGGATTGCTTCAACCGTTGCCTATGCCAGAGAAGGTTTGGACCGATATTAGCATGGATTTCATAGAGGGTTTACCACGCTCAGGGGGAAGGGACACAATTTTTGTGGTAGTTGATCGTTTGTCGAAATACGCACACTTTCTCACCTTAGCTCATCCCTATTCGGCCAAGGACGTGGCACATGCTTTTATCCGTGGAGTTGTCAAGTTGCATGGCCTCCCAACATCGATAGTATCCGATCGCGACAAGATTTTCTTGAGCTCATTTTGGCGTGAATTGTTTCGTTTACAAGGGACTGATCTAAGGACTAGTACTGCTTACCACCCCGAATCCGATGGCCAAACGGAGGTTGTAAATAGAAGTTTGGAGCAGTATCTTCGTTGCTTTGTGAGTGCACAACCCAAACAATGGGAGAAATTTTTAGCATGGGCCGAATACTGGTACAACACTTCGTTCCATCAATCAATTGGTATGACCCCATTTGAAGCGGTATATGGGCGCCCGCCGCCGCCATTGGTACACTATACACCAGGTTCAGCCGCCGTGCACGAAGTGGATCAAACGCTCCGGTCTAGGGATGAAATACTCAAGGAGCTCCGTAGCAACTTAGCGGCTGCTCGTAATAGAATGAAACAGGTAGCCGACCGCCACCGACGCGACGAGGAGTTCGAAATTGGGGATTGGGTCTATCTTAAACTACAGCCGTTCCGTCAACATTCGTTGTTTCGACGCGTTTATCAGAAGCTAGCAAGTCGCTTTTACGGACCTTTTCGCGTGCTAGAACGCATTGGCTCAGTTGCCTATCGCTTGGAGCTGCCGACGGATGCTCGAATACACCCCGTTTTCCACGTATCGTTGTTAAGGCGGAAGTTAGGCGAACATACATCGGCTGTCCCAACATTGCCGCCGTACTCAACTGCAAGTGAACCCATGGTAGAACCGGAGAAAGTACTAGCTCGTCGGAAAGTAATGAAAAGAGGTGGCGAGGTGCATGAGGTGTTGGTCAAATGGAGCTCGTTGGAGGAGGAAGAGGCGACCTGGGAAGCTGAAGGCGAGTTGAAGAAGAGGTTCCCAGCCTTTCCGCTTGAGGACAATGCGGTTTCCGAAGGAGTGGGGAATGATGCGATCCGGCGTAGCTCGCGCACGCCCAAACCGAACCCGCGTTACACCGACTAAACTAGCAGGCTTTGGGCTTCTTTTGTTTATTTAATATGCTTTATTTTAATTGCTTTATTTTATTTAGTATTTCAATTAAGTTAAATTCCTAATAGGATAAATATTAGTTATTAGTCTTCTAATAGGATTAGTATTACTTTGAGTTATTTAAATAGATGGAACCGTAGGTTTATTTTTCAGTTTTTAATAATAAAGTTTTCTTAGTTTTTCTTGCAATTCTTGCGTAGAAAATCTTCGGTGCCAAAGCGATCGTATCAGATTAGTACGTACTTAGTAAAAAAGAGTACGAACCCAGTAAAATTACATAAAACTCCTTTCAATTAAACTTAAATGTAATTAAAAAATTCATAAAGCTTATTTTTAAAATTAGTACTTTATAAATTTAATTACAAATCAACAAATAAAAATTATATAAAAATAAACAATAATTCTTACTTCTAATCGACTAAATTGTAAATTATTAATTTTTCTTCGTCAGAAACCCGCTTGTTCTTCTTCTTCGTCTATCTCCACCAAATTTTTTCCGTCCTAATTCGACCGCAAATTATTATATTTTCTTCATCAGAACCCTTGTTCATCTTCTTCAGAACCCCTCGTTGTTGTTCTTCTTCTATCTCCACCAAATTTTTTCCGTCCTAATTCGACCGCAAAGAAGTAAAGAATAGCCACTTACATTGACTGTAAAAGAATCTGCCTCGAAGTAATTTCTCTTTTTCTTATCTACTTAAAATGTTTAGGCTCTGATTGGTTCATAGAAAATGCTAGGTAAAAAGTTGAAAAATATAAATAATTTGTTTTTCCTGTTTGGTTAAAAGGTAAAATAGTGAGTAATGTAATTTAGAGAAAATGGTGAAAAGATTTTTAACTAAAAACGAGGAAAACTTATTTTCTTAAAAATATATGAGGAAAATGAGGAAAACTAATCGAGATCTCTTCGCCCATTCAATTCTCGATTGGCTTTCACTAACTATCTGCCGACATCTCCGCCACCACCACCGGCCCCTCCCACGACGACCGCCGTAGCCGCCGCCACCATCATCGGCCCCTCCAACATCGACCGCCGCCGCCAACAAATTATATGCCGCCGCTGTCAGCATCATCTCCATCTTTTCTGCTTGGGAACTTTTCGGCCGTGAAAACCTCTCTACCACCGCCAGGAACCCCACCGTTGCCGCTGCCGCTAGCAACCCTTTCATCTTTAAGAAGCTTGCGAACGTTCCGGTGATACTCCTATTGGTCCGATGATTGGATTTGCAAGGAGATAATAGTGGAGTTTTTCTCCATGTTGGAGTTAACGAAGGAGGTAAAGAAAGAAAAAAACCGAGGTAAAAGATTTATTGTGACTGAACATAGCAAAAGAAGGAAAAATTGTGAAGAACCCATCCAACGGCGGCGAAAATTTCAGTCGGACAAAGGGAGGAGGGGTCATGAATTTAGTTTTGGGGGTGGTCTGGAGAGACGGTGGATTTTGGGCGTAGGAGTAACTGAGCAACTTTTGTTTTGAAATTTAATTTAATTTTTTCGTAATAATTTATTGTTATTTTCATTTTACTTGCTATTTTCCTCCTCATTTTTCATAGGAACCAAACAAAACCATCATTTAAATATCATTTCCACCACCATTTTTCTTAGGAACCAAACGTAATTGGGATTTCAAAATTTCTTAATTTCCTTTTCCTTTGTATTTACATTTTCCTTATTTTGAAATCCATGAAGCAATCAGAGCCTTAGGATATTGAATGGGCGAAGAGATCCCAATTAGTTTTCCTCACTCTCCTCATATATTTTGAAGAAAATGAGTTTTCCTCATTTTTAGTTAAAAATCTTTTCACCATTTTCTCTAAATTACATTACTCGCTATTTTACCTTTTAACCAAACAGGAAAAACAAATTACTTAGATTTTTCAACTTTTTACCTAGCATTTTCCATGAACCAATCACAGCCTTTTAAGGTTTAGCTATTATGGTTTTCATATCTTCCCAATTTTACAGGGCATCGGAGTGGAGTTAGTTTTAAACCACTTAGTGAAAATAAATTAATACATTATTGATGTAGAAAGTAAAATTTTGGACTTTTACCATTCGATTATTTGTACACAACGAATCATGGAGTAGTAGACTAATAGTTTCTTTACATGTCGATGTATTCTTCTGTCACTAATATTAATTAGAATAAACTAAGACCCGTTTTGTGCTTGACCCCACCAACAATGTTTTTTGCACTTTTTTACCTACACTCGTGTTTTTGTTGCATATTGCCTCAAAAGTGGTATTTTCCGGCAAAATGCACCGGGCACGCGCTATTGAAGTGAGTTTGGCAGGGGTGAATTTGTCTTTTCATTGGCAATAAAACCTGTGGCCTCCACCTGTCTTCTTTTCTTCTATCCCTCGAATTCTCTCGTGAGAACCCACCTCCGTTCAATCCACGTGCTCTCTTTCTCAAATTCTTACCCAAACAAAAAATATTAACTCCAAATGAAGAATAAATGATATTCTCTTCTAAGTATGATCACTCCCCCAAAAACGTAAATGAAAATAAAGAAATTTCGATCGCTGCACTCTACGAAATCTCGCTGCAAAGGCTTCATCAATGGCTGCAAAACCATTCTCGGTGCTATTCGTTTGTTTCGACAGTATCTATACAAGCCCAGCCGCCGAGGGTGTCTTCAAACATCTCGTCAATCAAAATAACCTTCCTTCTTCGATTTCGCCGCCGCCGCCGTTTTGACGGGCTCCTTCCCAGGCCACAAGTTCCACGGCTTCGCATCCCCATTAGACTCGTCTGCCGCCGCCAAAATGGAGTCGGTTCATGACGGGATGGTGGGAGGCTGTGGGCTGGGGTTTGGGCGATGGGTCTCGTTGTCGGAGTTGGGTCCGGGGTTGCTGTGGTAGAGTTGATTAGGGGAATACCGACGGCGGAAATGGTGGGAATTTGACCTAAGTAAGGATCGGAAACAAGAATAGGAAAAATCAGGGGAAATACAGAACTTAATTCTCTGTAGTGGAGAATGAGAGAGAGAGAGAGAGAGAGAGAGAGAGAGATATATTTGGATAAAAAAAGGGAAAATTAAACCTTAGTCAAGATGTGAGTGATAGACAATTTTACCCCTATCAGTTTCACATGTGGCGCGCGTGCACAAACTTCCACTGAATTTCATTGGAATATACCACTTTTGGTCACCATGCAACAAAAACTCGAATTTAGGTAAAAACGTGCCAAAAAAAAAAAAAATTGTTTTGGGGCGAAACTTAAAATGGGTCTTAGTTTAGGGGACAAACTTTTTGTTTTCCCCCTCTAATTACAGTAGTTAATCTGGACATACTCGTAATCTTTGAAAGGGAAAAGTTACCTATAAAACGAGATGAACAAGCTTTCAATTCTTGAAATTTTCCGATTTTTTGTGATTCGATCCGTGTAATTTCCACTGAGATTAGAGTCATGCATAGGGGAATTAGAGGAACTATTAACATCCTCCTAAAAAGAAATCAATTTTATACCACTTCGTCCAAATAAGTTTTAACGAATCTATTAGTATTCATCTTTCTATTAGTATTCATCTTAATATATTCAATCCCTCGCCACTTGGTGACCACAAGCAACCAACCCTCATCGGAGTTGAAATTTTCACACTGCGGCTGCCAAGATTCGATCCTAGGACCTTGTACCAACTTACCACCCCGGAACCAGTTGAGCTACACCCATACGGGCAATTTTTTTTAATTTTTTTTCTTGATCTTTATTAGTTCCTCTAATTGATCATAACATCCAAGATTCGGTAGTCTTAATTAGCACTTTGTGATGTCTGAATAATGATCAATAAGTGATCTTCGCCAAACACAAGAAATTAAAATTACGATTACAAGGTACGGAACGATCCTATTTTGTCTTATTTTTTCTCCTTCCGAAACTTTTTATATCTAAGAGAATATATTTTATAAAAGCCAAAAAACGCATCGTTTATATCGATATGAATCTATTAACCGTAAAGATTCGCCTTCATGTTAAACATTTTTAGTTTTGAACAAACACAATATTTGACCAAATAATTAATTAATCACTCTTAGTGGTTGTAATTAATTATTAATAAATAATGCTCCACCCATATATTCTCTAGTAATAATCGATGTTATAAAAACATAAAATTATGTTTTATATATATATTTCCATCTGCAAAACATAATATTAATCAAATCTTAAATCCTATATAAGTCCTCACTCCTCAAGACAACATACTATCACACCACAACTCTACACATAAACTTAATAACTTCTCACATATATTTACAGGAGTTGCTCCAATAATTATTTGGTGTAAACCCTAATTAATTAGAAAAGAAAAAATGAAAGAGAGGAAGAAGATGAAGTTGAAGAAAGGATGGGTTGTAGTCCAAGTTGGATTGTCAGATATAATTAGCAATGATCATATTCAAGATTATTGTTGTGAGTTGTTTCAGAGATTCTACATTCCAATTTCATACTTGTACAATCCCATCTTCCAGAAGCTTCTTGAAAAAGCTTCGGAAATCTATGGATATCAAACAAACGGCCCCTTAATATTGCCGTGCTCCGTCGAGGAATTTCTTCTTCTCCGGTGGCGGATAGAAAAAGTTGGCTTGAACAAGTAATTATATGTCAGCTACAAATTCTTCCTTTGGTTCTAGATATATATATATATATATATATATATATATATATATATATATATATATATATATATATATATATATATATTGTTGTATTCCTTTTTTTTTTCTTTTTTTTTAGATGCTAATTATATATGGCTCCAATCGAGATGCCGTAGATGTAAATTTATCTTCCATCAGTTAATGTAGAAAATTTTATTTGAAATACTTGTTCCTCTTCATCTTGGTGATATATATGTATTGGTAATAATTGCTATAAATGTTTTACTTAATTAACTGTAGGAAGCAAGAATGAAAAATTGTAGGAAAATAAAAAGAGGAATACGGAATGAAAAATTCACACCCTAAACCCTAAATCGAAGTCTCTTTGCGGCGCGAAACAACATTCTCTAAGGACCTCTTCTTACCGAAGGAGCTGTTGGAGGTATACTTTAAGGGTGCAAATTGTATTTAATCCTATATTGTACTCTATATGTCCCATGTTATTTGTCTTTTTAGGATTTTTTGTGTCCCAAATTATTTGTAATTTTAGAGTTTCAATAAAACAATAATTGTATTTTTATCAATTTTGCCCATTATCAGTCTTAATTAGTTAGCTGAAAAATAATTAATGACAATAATATTTTAGTATTTGCTATATTATTTTCGTTTTAATATATGCATATTTATTGAGTTTCTCTTAATATGCATGCAATCACATTTAATATTGGACGGATGGAGCATATCTTGAATGATATAAATAATTGGGATTTGGAAATTGAAGACTATTATATTGAAAATCATGAAAATATAATTGAGTTATATAGAACACGTCCCCGTAAAATGACTAGCTCGAATGGATTAACATACTATTTATGACTTTGCTAAATGGCCAGAATTTGGCCGGCCAAAGAGTCGTGCTATTTTCACTACCAAATTATCTCAGTTCACCACCAAAGATTGTAAAATGTCATAAATATCCTTAAAATTTATAATCCACCATCCTTCCTTATATTAACTTAATTCTCATGTGTTCTAACTTATTTTTATTTTATTAATTTTTTAATTTTTTTAATTTAAAAAAAATTATTATGTTTTCGATTTTTTACAATGAAATATTTATTACAAGATATTTAAACTTTCATAAAGATGACAAACAGATTATGTAATTCTTTTTTTAGGAAATAAAATTATATTAAGCCAAATTGGCTAATTCTTGAAGAAGTTCAGGATTCTATGCAATCAATCTTAATTTATTTCTCAAAAAAAGTGAATTCCTGCTATTTTTGACCTTCAGAAATGTTTTTCTCTCGTAAAAGTATTATTCACTTACGGTGGACAAGGTGAGATTTCCCGTGAAAAGGGTGGGATTTGTTTTATAAATATTTTAATTAATTTAGTGGTAGATGGTTTATAAATATTAAAAAATATGGGGTTATTTTACATACCCCCTAGCCACCAAATAAACTAGGGATAAACCCAAGCTCAAATCATCCTTTGACATACCCCCTGGGGAAGCGAAAATACTATACTACCCTTATGTGCAATTTTCGGCCAAACTGCATTCAACATTTATGGTCCTGCATTTATCATTTTCGCTGATTTATTTATTATTATTTTTTTTTTTTTTTATAAATCTGTTTGTTAAATATATATATATATATATATATATATATATATATATATATATATATATATATATATATATATATATATATATAGATATATATATATATTTTTTAATTTTTTTATTTATTTTTTATTTATTTATTTATTTATTTTTTATTTTTTTTTATTTTCAAAACAATATGTTTACAGTACTGAAAATAACTACATGTAACTATAGTACCTATAGTAATTCATAGTTATGTTCGTTTTTTCCCCATTTTTTTAGTCGATCAATTGTATACACACACGAATACTGACTTATACAAAATAAATTCATAAAACCCCAACAAAAATTTACAAATTTAAATATTTTTATTACAAATCACATCAGAACCAATAAAATACAAATCGAAAATACATAAATATACGCATATGTTACTACATGTTACTATAGTAATGTATACAGTCTGTTGAACAGATCTGATGTAACTTAAAAAAACAAAAAATTGACACCTTCTAGGAAAGGATCAATGGCCTTCATTAAGCTGCAATTGCAAAATCAAAACAAAAAGAAATTACTTTAGTGCAAATCAACAAATTTGAATAAAAACATCAAAACACTCAAAAATCACCAAACATTAAGAGATCGAGAGATAGAGAGAGAGGTTATTGCTGGGAAATGCAAACAAATATAGAAATAAATCTGAAAAGATAAAAATAAACGAAATTACCATCAAAATATAGATCCCGACGAGAGGAATCCAACGGTGGATGACCCGTCAAATTTCGACGGGTGGAACACAAAATAAAGCTCCGGCAAGACCACCGTCATCGAATGAAAAAAAATTGCAGAAACAGATCCGCGCTCGAAACTGAATGGAATCACCACCAAAAGAAAGAGCTTGACGATAGGAATCCAACGGTAGTTAAACCATCGAATTCCGACCACCGGAGAGAGAGAATTATGGCTCCGGGAAGCAATTTCGCCGGTGAGAGGTTTGTAGAGGCGGGATTTTGAATATGGGAGAAGAAGAGAGATACCGTGAGTGGCTAGGGTTAAAACTAGGGGTGGGTTTGGTAGGGCAACCGTACCAAACCCCTCGAATCACTACCAATACCGAAATTTCGGTATTATGAAATCCATTACCAATACCCTACCAAAAACTTCGGTATACCGATTTCGGTATACCAAAAGTTCGGTACGGTAGGGTATGGTAATGGTAATTACCAATTTATATTATCTATTATTTAAGTCAAATTGAATATCATTTTTTTCAAAGCAATTCAAGGTATACATGTTTAAAATGTACAAAACTAATTTTTAAAATATAAGTGTCCTAAATATATGTTCTAAATTTACCTAATGTAAAATATTTCTTAAATAAAATTATAACATAAAAACTTTTAACATCAATTATATATAATAAATTGAATTATTAAAATAAAATTTTATTTATTAATAATATTTCGGTACGGTAGGGCATTACCATTTTAATATTGTTAAGTGCCGTTGCCCTACCAAAATATTTCGGTAGGGTACGGTAGGGTACGGTAATAATTCGGTAGAGATTTTTCGATAGAGAATCGGTACGGTACGGTAGGGCATCGGGTTGGTAGGGCAATTTGGTAAAAAAAAACCCACCCCTAGTTAAAACTGATTTTAGAAGGGTATTATAGGAAATTAAGGGTAGCCCAGGGGGGTATGTCAAAATATTTTCGAAATCAGGGGGGTTTCACCTAGAGTGTAATCCACTTGGTAGTTAGTTCTATATAATTTGGAAATGAGGGGTTCTACAAAATAATCCCCAAAAAATATAGGTGAAAGAAGAAGAAAGGGGTAAAATTGGAAAAATATTTAATTTAGTGATAAAATAAGATATTTTGAGGGTGAAAATAGCACGTCTCACGGCCAAAATAGCATTTATTTCATTTTTTTGTTTTTTTTCATATATTTAATACCATTTATGCCCTTAATTATTTTGGCTCCAAGATCTCTTCATAATTTATCTCCTAATTTCCCTTCCTATTTTCCCTCCTAAAAAATAGAACCACTCAATTCTACATTTTTAGTTTTTAGACGTACAGTAAAAAAAAAATACGTTATATCAATTCTACAAGTTTCAATAATAATAATAATAATAATAATAATAATAATAATAATAATAATAATAATAATAATAATAATAATAATAATAATAATAATAATAATAATAATAATAATAATAATAATAATAATAATAATAATAATAATAATAATAGTAATAATAATAATAATAATAATAATAATAATAATAATAATAATAATAATAATAATAATAATAATAATAATAATAATAATAATAATAATTATAATAAAAACAGAAAAGGACGAAATATTATTATTATTATTATTATTATTATTATTATTATTATTATTATTATTATTATTATTCTTATTATTATTATTATTATTATTATTATTATTATTATTATTATTATTATTATTATTATTATTATTATTATTATTATTATTATTATTATTATTATTATTATTATTATTATTATTATTATTATTATTATTATTATTATTATTATTATTATTATTATTATTATTATTATTATTATTATTATTATTATTATTATTATTATTATTATTATTATTATTATTATTATTACAAAAAAGGACGAAATACTCTCGCCTACTTTACAATTTTGAAAATGGGTTGCAATGAAGAAAGCCTTAATCGATTCAAATCTTACGATTAACAATTTGATTCTTACGATTTTTACGAATTATATTGTATTACTTTTTATGATATGGTTAGTTCCATTAATATATTCAATTAAAAATATATTATAATTTAATTATAATTAGTTAGTTCCATTAATATCTTCTTGTCAAAACTTTCTCCCTCTAAAATACAATTATAGCAAGTATTAAAATAAAAATAACAACATAATATTTTGATTCTACTAATCATCTATAGTTTTATTTTAAATTAGGAAGAATTGGAAGGAGTTATGATTTATTTTTGTTAAAATTAACATCATCTACATTTTTGTTACAAATATATTATTGTCAATAATTGTCATATATATATATATATATATATATATATATATATATATATATATATATATATATATATATATATATATATATATAATAATCAATAATTTTCAATACGTTATTGTCAATAATTGATGTCAATCGGTTAAAAGTTTTGAATAAAGTTTAAGAATTAAAAGGACTTGAGCATAATTAATCCAAATCTTACTATTTAATTACTCCTAATATGTACTTTCTAAATAAACATATGATATTATTTTTATTAAAAATTATCACAATGTCGCTTTTAATAACATAGGTGAGCTTGTATTAAGTTATGCATTTGCATATATTTAGTTAACTCAATTGTTTGTATTTTTTCAACATTAATAATAATAATAATATTGAATTATAATAATTAACGAGTATCGAACAGTGACTCTTTATATTTTTAAATATATATATGTAATATGTTACTGAATAATAATAAATAGAAAAATTAATAATTTATTTAACATTATTTAAATAACAATTATAAATCATTTTATACTATAAGATACATATATTCGTAGTATTGTACCAATCATATAATCTGTCCCGGTGATTTGTATTATCTTTGTGTACACGCAGGAGACCCGAGTTCGACTCCAGAACATAGCATTTTTGGTTACAAAATCTGAGTTAATATCCGGGTCCCAGGTTAGGATCTCATTTATTATCCGGGTCCCGGTGAGGAAGGAAATTGGAAGTTGCCCGCATGGGTGTAGCTCAACTGGTTCCGGAGGTGGTAAGTTGGTGCAAGGTCCTAAGATTGAATCCTGGCAGCCGCAGTGTGGGAATTTCAACTCCAATGAGGGTTGGTTCCTTGTGGGCACCAGGTCCGGGTCCGCTACCTTAGCGGGCCGTTGAGTTACCATGATTTACATTCCTCCATCAATCCTTGTCGGGCCAAGGGATGGGGCCCTGGGGGCGAGAGATTTCGCCTTTTGGTGCAAGGAAATTGGGGTTGTGTAGGATGAGAACCCAAAATATTCAAATTTAAATGTTAATTGTATAGGGGCAAAATAGTAATTACACTTTCTAACTTTTTCCAATATTACAAAATTGCCATTTTCTTTCTGGCCATGTAGCTTTATTGTATTTAAAACTACATATAATATTTAAAACTATTGAGTTATATAAATTTCATAAATCTAATTGATATAACTTCTAAGATTCGATAGTCTTTGTGATGTCTCAATGGTGATCAACAAGTGATCTTCTTTGTTAAAACCAAGAAATTAAGATTCTGAGTACAAGGTACGGAACGATTCTTTTTTGTCTTATTTTTTCTTCTTCCTTAATTTTTTATATCTAAAGAATATTTTACAAAAGCCAAACGCTTTTGGCTTTGAACGAGCACACAAGATTTGACCAACAAATTAGTACTTTTTTTACACTCTTAGTAGTTGTAATATTTAATTCGTTGGCTGCAAAACCATATACTCCACCCATTATATTTCCTAGTAATTATCGATTAGTTAAGATAAAGTAAAAGAATGCAAATTTTAATTTATATATTCAATTTCCCTTTGCAAATAAAATATTGATCAATTTTCAAATCCTATATATATATATATATATATATATATATATATATATATATATATATATATATATATATATATATATATATATATATATATATATATATATATATATGTCTTTAGGAAAAGATAGTATCACCCCATAACTCTAAACATTAGCTCAGCACTTCTCACATAAATTCAAGTGTTTTTTTAATCATTTATTTTCTTTCAACCTTAATTAGAGACAAAGAAAAAAAAAATGGAAGAGAGGACGAAGATGAAGTGGAAGAAAGGTTGGTTAGTAGTGCAAGTGGGATTATCAGAAATTAGTAATGATGAAAATCAAGATTGTTGAAATCTCGTATTTATATAATCCCCTCTTCCAGAAGCTTCTAGAAGAAGCTTCAGAAATTTATGGCTATTGAAAAAGTTGTCACCAGCAAATAATCACGGTTCTTTATTTTGGTTATGAATATATTTTTATACCTCTTTTTTTCTTCTTCTTTTTCATCACTTGATTATAGGTGATAAACATGCCTCTAATCTAGAGGCCATGGATGTAAATCTTCCATTTGATGATGTAGAAAATTATATTTAAATACTTCTTCTTCTTTATTTAGTATTTTTATCATCTAACAATTAATCTAAAATCTAACAATTAATCTGAATCCTAATAAATTAGTTGATAGTTACTAAATAATTATATTCTGCCAAACTAATATAATTAATTCTGAAGTCCAAACTTCAATGGTTAATAGAGATTTAAAGGTATACAATTGGAAAAAAAATAAAGAGAACCTAAAAAAAATCTAAACCTATAAATAAACAAACAACCCTCCATTTCTTGAAAATCAATGCAAAGTACAAACTACAAAGTGTCGTAAGTTGCAACTTTTAGTAATAACTAACAATTCTCTCCGTGCGATGCACATTCACGGGGTAGCATTGCAAAAAGGAAGAAAACTGTAAATATATAATAGGGCAAATTACGGCCACCCTACTGAGTTATGGTCAAATTACGAAAGACCACTTTATGTTTGAATAATTACAACTACACAATTAGGTTTTTTTATACGAAAAAACCCCTCCAGAGATAAAATTAGGAATGCTAAATCGGTAAAACCGAAACGAAATTTCGGTACGCCAATATTTCATACCGTTTACCGAACTGAATATACAATTTGGTTCGGTAAACCGAATTACATAAATTTTATGTAAAAGATGGTCTTTTTCGCAAGTTAGCCATACATCAGAGGGTGATCGTAATTTGCCCTATATAATAATTACATTTTATTTAAAAAATAAATTACACAATAATAAAAAGGTTGGAAAATATGAGATGAAAAAAACAATAATTTAAAAAAATTACAAGTATACCATTAGGGTTTCTTAATTGCCAATTGTTTCATATTTTTATACATAAACATTAAATACCTATTAAATGTATTTTTTCTCATAATTTTTTTTATCAAACATAAAAAATGTGCTAAGCATATCTAGATTTTTCTAAAGATGCATCTTTCATTGAATGTTCTCATTTGAATGAGAGTAAGTTTTAGCAAGATCTTGAAACGAGTCAATATTATCCATCATAATTAAAAAAAATGAATTAAAATATATTTTATATTGAGACATACAAGATAAAATAGCATGTTGATAGCATATTGCGCATCACGAGTTCGTCGGGATTAAATGCTGTACACATGATGGATTTGAATCATAGATTTGGTTAGATAACTTTCTACTAAGAGGGTGTTTGGCTAAGCTTATAAGATGTTAAAAATAGCTTATAAGATGTTTTAGAGCTTATAAGCTCTTCCAAAGTGTTTGGTAAATTTAAAAAAAAAAAATCTTAATTTTTTTTAAATAAGTTGTTGGAGACCAAATAAGATCTTTTTAAATAAGTACCTCTACCCCACCTTTTTATTTAAGATCTTGTAATGAGTAAAAATAGAAAATAAGTTCATTATCCAAACACTCTATAAATTAATCCTAAAAATAAGATATAACAGCTTATCAGCTCTAAAAACATCTTATCAGATATAAGAGCTTATCAGCTGTTTAAAATTAGTTTAGCCAAACACCCTCTAAGTATATATACACATGGGTGTGTGTGATTATGTGTAGATCTATCATCTATGAGTTCAAATCTATCCAATATAAATAACCTGGGGTAACATTAAATTTTCCCGAGTTCTTCTCTAGACCAGTTAATATCATCCCAAAAAATTGATATTATATAATAATAAATTCATCCAAATAATTTTTTAGTTGAATCCATCCAAACGTTACACAAGATATTATTTTTTCACAAAAGCCCCAAAACACATATTTTATATTACAACATGAATCTTTCAACTATCAAGATTCTTTTTCTTGTTAATCTCGAACAAACAAAAATAATTAGTATTTTATCACACTTAGTGGTTGTAATTTAAGTTAATTGGCTACAAATCCAAGTACTTCCTGTACTTAAGAAAATGTATATTCTATAAATTAATTAATGGACAATTTGTTCAAGTTTGTAATCTAATTAGTACTCTGCAATATGCCATATTGTTGTCTGTCACATGACCATGTAAAACAAAAAAATAAAACCTCAAAAAATTCCAAGATTTCTCCTTAGAATTCAGCGAAACAATAATAAAATACTTAGTTAAGAATCCAAAATCTATTAGGTCTATTTTTCGTACATTTTCAAGAAAATATTCTGTCTACTTCTGTAGTACTATATATATAAATCACCCCTAATGTATATGCTCACTATCGATCATCTAAGAAACACATATCTACTTCTATAACTCTACACCACAAACACTTCATTTTCTTTCCAAAGTATATATTATACATTCATATATATAGTGATCATGATAATAATGAGGATGCAAGTGAGGCAAGAGGAGAAGAAGATGAAGGTCAATAAAGGGTGGGTGGCGGTGCAAGTTGGATTAGGCGAAAAAATTAAAGAAAAAAATCAAGATTCTACCTGTACCGAATTTACGAGATTTGTGATCCCGATTTCATACTTGTACAATCCCTTATTTCAAAGACTTCTTGATAAAGCTCGTGAAGTCTATGGCTATCATGCACCTGGACCTCTTGCCCTACCTTGTTCAATTGATGATTTTCTTCATATTAAGACGAGAATAGAAAGTAGTACTAAACAACGTGGCTTTCGTCGTCGGAGATACCAAAACGAATTGCAAGTTGTAAATTAAACATAGATGAGTGTATATTAATATTATATGATCTTAGTGGTTATATCTTTACTTAATTAAAACTTACTTATTATTATAATCGTGGATGTGTTAAAAATTAAATGTCTCTTACAACTATTTTTAGTTAGAATATGTAAATCCTTTTAATTTTATAGTTTCACATAAATACCCATTAGTTGATACATCTATTGATATAAAAACTTTATGATAAAATTACTCCAATCATTTTAACACATCTAGATCATAAATTTGACCTCCAAATTCATACATTGACCAATTGACCCTTAATCAGCTTTTGATTGTCGTTGATCGTCCATTAACCAATCAACTTTGTGAATTTTGTTTTTGAAGTTTTTCTTTAATTGTGGCTAAAATGTTGTTGACCGTGATGTTGTCCTTTTGGCTGATAATATGGAAGAGGATACAATATGAGCTTTATACAAAGGGAGCCCAAGGACAAGCCCATGGAATCCTTGAAAGACCTGAAAAAAGGAATACCGGGGAGAAATCTCCTGACGTTAGCCCTCTGACAGTTAAGTCAGCAGGGATAATGAATAATAGTATGTGTAGAGAATAGAGTAAAAATACTTAATCATGATATCTTTCTTTGGGTGCTATGGTTGTATTTATACCTAACTCAAGACTGGGGTGGTAGGGCCGTCGTCTAACCTTGGTCATACCCACATGTGGGTGTGATGTGATTTCCCCGAGCTGCATTGCTATTAAAAGCGAGCTCTTTATCTTGAGTGGTCTGAGTCAGTATAGATGTGGAGGGTTTGCGTGTGTGCTCGCCTTCTACTCTTGAAACGTAGTCAGATCCGTCAAATATCTGCTCCACATGGGAAGAGGCCTATGAGATCGGGATAAATTGTCCTTTAGTGGGCTTGTGCCATAGGCCGTGTTACACGATATTTTTATGGGTTGGGATTTTGAGGATTTCAGCACGTATCAGACCAATACTATGGTGTCTTTATTACGCTATTGATCTGCTATGACAATTTTTTCTAATTGTCGACTACTATGTGTTGCACCGATACTATAACATGTCCTTATTCGTATGTTGACCGGCGTTGACCGATCATATAATAAGAAAGTAAATAATTAAATTTACAGGGCAGTAGAATAGCAACACAAATTTAACATGGCAGTAGAATCGCCGAGCCGGCGACAAAATAGCAAAAAAAAAAAAGAGAGAAAAAATAATCAGACATTCGGAGAGTAGGAACAAATTTACCGGATTGTAGAAAAGTAATAAAATTGGCCGAACAACTAAATAATCGACCAGGCAACATAATATAAAAAAAGTGACCGAACAATTTTTTTTAGATTCTTTTAATATGAAGAATCGGACAATTGAATAACATAAAAAATATCTGGACAACTAGATAACCAAACCGACAATAAATAATAAACAAATAAAACAAAGAAAAATAAAATATGGCCGATCAACGACCAAACGGTTATTTGATCAAATATATAGTAAAACTAAAGTTTTAAAATTTGAATTTTCTATGTTGAATGGTTAATGCTATTTTTGTCAGGATAGAATTATAGGATGAATAGATTTTTGTTTTCACTCATTTGCAAGAATTTTAATATTGATCGAGCGGCCTATACAAGATTGACCCTGTAAAAGAAAAGGCTTATAATCCATCACTGAAATTGTGTGTCTTAGACGCATAGACAACAAAATTGCACTTCACTCAAATGCAACGATAAAGACCTTGCACTTATCGCAGACGCACCCTTTTTTTTATATAAATATTCTTACGTAAAATTTTCGACCAAAATTTGTATTTTAATGTAACAAAATCTAGCAACGAAATCATGTAGGATAAGTAAAAAAACCTCTATTTTTCAATTTCAAAACAAATATATGAACACGTATCAAGTTTCTATGATTTTCCTTAATTGAATTCTAGAAATTTAGATTTTTTTTAATTCGACTTTCAACAACATTAAATGTAATAAGTTTTAATGGAAGAGTGGAGTTTGTCGAATTTTTATTTAGAATCAGTATTAAATGGATATAGATAAATTGATAAAAAGGATAAAATTAAGATTAATAAAATATTTTATTTTTACTAAAAGTTGTCGTGCATTTATCATATCAATTTAAATATTCGGCTCATACACTAAAGAAATCCAAAATCTAGAGATGTAAAATCTAATATACATCAAAGTTATAAATGATATTTTTTAAGGGAAAAATTTATATATACAAAAAAAAAAATGAAACCTCTTCGTACTTTTACAAATAATAAGTACTTGTTCGATCCTCTCACTTTCCGACCGGTAATTTAGTGAAAGTATGTCGTATACTATAGCGCATGAATACATTGTTTGATAAGACAAATTTATTGTTATTAACTACATGATTGAATGAATATTCTATAAACTTTGTCTCATGTCAATATTCCAATACAATGAAAAGCTAGTCTTATGGTATATATATATATATATATATATATATATATATATATATATATATATATATATATATATATATATATATATATATATATATATATATATTAATTAACAATTTTGTCAAGTTTGTAATCTAAATACCTCCTTGCAATATGACAAATTATTAATTTGTCACATGAACATATAAAACAGATAACACAACCTCAAAAAGTTCCAAGATTTATTCTTAGAAAGTAACTCATCCCAACAACATTGAAATACTTAGTTCTAAGAATCTAAAGTCTACTAGGTATATTGTTTGTACATTTCCAAGAAAATATTCTATCTACTTCTGTAATACTATATATATAAATTACCTCTTTATCTATATGTTCACTATCGATCATTTAAGAAACACATATCTACTTCTATAACACTATACCACAAACACTTCATTTTCTTTCCAAAGTATATATTATACATTAATATATACAGTGATCATGATAATAATGAGGATGCAAATGAGGCAAGAGGAGAAGAAGATGAAGGTCAAGAAAGGGTGGGTGGCGGTGCAAGTTGGATTAGGCGGAACAATTAATGACAAAAATCATGATTGTAATTGTACCGAATTTACGAGATTTGTGATCCCAATTTCAAACTTGTACAATCCCTTGTTTCAAGGATTTCTTGATAAAGCTCGTGAGGTCTATGGCTATTATGCACCTGGACCTCTTACGCTACCTTGTTCGATCGATGATTTTCTTCATATTCAGACGAGAATCGAAGCTAGTACTAAACAACGTGGCTTTCGTCATCGGAGATACCAATATGAATTGCAAGCTGTAAATTAAACATATATAAGTGTATATTAATATTATATGATTTTATTGATTATATATTTACTGAATATAAACTTATTTAATATTATACTCGTGAACGTTTTAAAAATTAAACATCTCTTACAACTATTTTTAGTTAGAATATGTACATCCCTTTAATTCTTTACTTTCACATAAAACCCATTAGTTGATACATCTATAGTTATAAGAAATTAATGATAAAATTATCCCAAACATTTCAACACATCCGATTCATTAATTTGAAACCTTGGTTTGACCTCCAATTTCATACATTGACCAATTGACCCTTAATCCGCTGCTGATTGTCGTTGACCATCTACTAACCAAACAACTTTGTGTTTTTTTTAAACTATTCATTTTAATTGTGGCTAAAGTGTGGTTGACCGTGATATTGCTCTTTTAGTAGATAATATGGAAGAGGATACGATATGAGCTTTTTACAAAAGGAAGCCGAAGAGAAATGTCCATGGAATCCCTAAAAGACTTGTAAAAAGGAGTATCGGAGAGAAATCTCCCAATGTTAGCCCTCCTACGATTAAGTGAGCAGGGATAACAAATAATATTATGTGTAGAGAATAGAGTAAAAATGCTTAATTCATGATGCCTTTTTCCTTGAGTGCCGAGGTTGTATGTCTACCTGTCTCAGGAGTGGGGTGGCATGGAGCCTCCTATGACCTTAGTCATACCCACACGTGTGTGTGATTTGATTTTTCCAAGCTGCATTTCTATTAAAAGCGAGTTCTTTATCTTGAGCGGTCTGAGTCAGTATGGACGTAGGGTTCGCGTGTGTGCTCGCCTTCTACTCTAGATGCTAAGTGGGCCCTGCTTCGGTCCACGCCAAGGTGCATGCTTTCTGCGTTTGTCATGAGCCGAAACATAGTCAAAATCGTCAATTATCTACTCCACATGGGAGGATCCCTACGAGATAGGAATTTGCAGTCCTGTAGTGGGCCTGTGCCATATCCGGGCCGTGTTATATGAGGTCTTTCATGGTTTGGGCTTTTGAGGCATTTCGATCTGTATCAGACCGTTACTATTTTTTCCTTATTACGCTAGTTATCTTCTATGACAAACTTATTTTTTAATTGTCGACTATTATGTTGTATCACCGATACTATGAGATGTCCTTAATGTGACGTTGACTGGCGTTGACATATCATAATAGCAGACACTAAGAAGGAAAATAATTAAATTTATAGGGCAGTAGAATAGCAATACAAATTTAACAGGACAATTGAATAGCCGAGCCGACAACAAAATAGGAAAAAAAAAAAAAAGAGAAAACAAATGATCATACAGTAGAAACAAATTGACCTAATAGTAGAAGAGTGAAAACAATTGGCCAAACAATTGAATAATCGACCAGGCAGCATAATAAGTGGCGACCCAGGGGTTTTTTCTTGGGGGGGCTAGAATATGTAAGTTAAGAGAAGGTTTTTTTTTTCAATTATTAAAGTGTATAAAATTGGAAGTTTGGGGTGAAAGTGCATTAACTAATACATAAATATATATAAAAAAATGTTAAAATAAAATTATGGGGGGCGGGGGCCACCCAAAGCATACCCATAGGTACGCCGCTGAGCATAATATAAAAAAGTGACTAGCCAATTTTTTCAGATTCTTTTGAAGAACCAGACAATTGAATAACAAAAAAAATGTCCGGACAACTAGATAACCTAGCCGACTACAAAAAAGAAAAAAAAGAAAAAATAAAATATGGCCGATCAACGGTATTTGATGAAATATACAGTAAAATTAGAGTTTTTAATTACGAATTTTTTGTGTCGAAAGGTTAGTGGTATTTTTGTCATGGATGAGTTATAGGATGAAGAGATTTTTATTTTCACTCATTTGCAAGAATTTTAGTACTGATGGGCCTATACATGATTGATCCTTTAAAAAGAAAGGCTTATAATTCATAACTAAATTGTGTATCGTAGAAGCGTAGACAACAAAATTGTGCGTCACTAAGATCAACAATAACGAACTTTCACTTATTGCAGACACACATTTTGTTTTTGTAAATATTTTTAGGTAAATTTTCGACCAAAATTTGTATTTTAATTGTAACAAAATCTAGCCAACAACTCATGTAGGATAAGTAAAAGCCTCTATATTTTCGATTTCAAAACAAATTTGAACACATTTAAAGTATACATAATTTTCCTTAATTTAATTCTAAAAATTAGAATTATTTTTTTTAATTCAACTTTCAACAACATTAAATGTAGTAAGTTTAAATGGAAGAGTTGAGTTTGTCGAATTTTTATTTAGAATGAGTATTAGAGGGATATATGATAAATGAAAAAAAAGGATAAAAAATAAGATTAATATAATATTCTATTTTAACTAAAAGTTGTCGTGCATTTATCATTTCAAGTTAAATCTTCGGCTCATAAACTTAAGAAATCCAAACTTTAGAGATCCAAAATCTTAATACACATCTAAGTTATAAATGATATTTTTTATGTGAAAAATTTTGTATGTACAAAAAAAGGATGAATCCTCCTTGTACGTTTACAAATAGTAAGTATTTGTTTGATCCTCTCATTTCCCGACCGGTAATTTAGTGAAAGGATGCAGTACACTATAGTACATGTGTAACATCCCGTAATTTGCATTAGATTATTTTAATAATAATAACAGCTATTATTTTATTAATAATTAAATATGATATTGTTATAAGATAAGAGTGATAAGATCAGATGGAATTTTCTCTAGCAGATGACATTCCACCGCCTTAACCCTTCTCTTATCACTTCACGTTTCTCTCTCTCTCTCTATATTGATTGTTGGCTGAAATCCCCAACTCTTCTCTCTCCCTCACCGTCTCTCTCTCTCTCACTCTCTATTCCTCTCTTCCTCTTTGATTTAGTCCGTGGGGCTTCCTTCTTCTTCAAGTCAGCTGGGTCCGTACTCCGGTGAGGATACATGCAACGCCGGGAGGGGTTCCCGGCGGGAAAGCTCCGACGATCAAGTCAGTGATCGGAATAGAGGAAAAAACGTGTATGCAATGTAACAGTGATTAGTGTATGTTCTTGTGTGTGTGCGTGTGTTGATTCTCTTATTTATAGATGAGGAAAGCTTGGCCTTCAAGGCTTTCCTTTTTTAGGGTTTCTACTTTCCCCCAAGTCATGTATCTTGGGCCTGTATTGTCCTGGGCTCGCCCTACCCCGTTTTGGTATTGGGTTGGCGAGTTAAGGTACTCCCACGTGGTTCCCGAGGTTCGCACCATACGGCGACTTCGTTCATAGAAGCGAGCTAAGTCGTCATGGGTTCTTCGTTGTGGGCCTATCATACTGGGCTTACCCTAATGGGCTTGTGCTTATTTGTTACTTGTCAAACTAGCCCGTATCACTCTTTATCGACTCTTGGGCTGGAATTGCAGAAAGTTTATAGCAGAACTCGAGTAATATGAGAGGATTCTTAATACACCAAGTTTAGGTCTGACACCATTAGAGATTTAATTCCGTTGATTGGGAGGTGCCGTTGGAAATCTCAAGACGCATCTTCCTTGTGGTGATGGATTTCACCGACGATGACGCGCGGTGGTGGCTGGAATCGGGCGAAGAAGACGAGCAGTTCAGAACCCGAATTTCAGCGGTTGGTCGTTCAAAGAATTAATTGAACGGAGGTCTTAAGGGTAGAATCTCGACGATCAGGTTCCATCATTAGAAACCTTACGATGTTACCTTTCTGTTGGTGGTGAAGCTCGATGGCTTGCACCGACGTTGGTCGCCGGAGTTTGGTGAGAAGTCAGCCTGCTCGCTGCGATTTTGGGGAAGCAAAACCTGCTGCCGCACCTGTTTTCGGAGCCGAAATCGAAGGGTTTCGAATGCGAATTTGGAATCGGTTCCTTCAGGAAACTCATAGAGGACATCGTAAAATATAAGTAAGTGTTCAATTGTATCGAATTAGAATATTTATTATACGTGTTTTAGAAGTCGGAATCCGATAACAGTAATCTGCCGGAAACAGTGCAGTTTTGAGTATCTTCTTGCGGGACTGTTTTGGATATGTTGGGATCATAATGTGGGCTGTGCGTCTTCATGAAACTTGTAGATTAAGTTGTCAGGTTTCATTTGATGTATTATTTGGACAATTTGGATAACTGTAGAATTTATTATGATTTTTCAAACGGGCTGCGACAGTAAACGAAATTATCCGAAAAATCTGGCAGGTTTATGTGTTCATCTTTCGGGGTTGTTATGGACGGGTTATGTTGTTAATTTGGGATTAGTGTCTTCAGTAAACTTGTAGATACAAATGTTATGTTTAACTATATATATCATTTAGGTCATTCGGATAAGTACGACGATCCCAGTGATTATTTGAATAGAGTGCCACGAGAATCAATTCTTAGTATATGTTTAAGAAATTGACTATGTCATATAGTGGATGGTAGTATGACTATATTACTGTTCGGAATCTTATTTAGTTCTAATATTTGCATAGGTGTTGAGCGTAGTAAAGCTCTCACTCAAGGTTTAAGCTTAAAGATGCTTCTATAGCACTTCTATAGCACTAGCATTGGACTCCAGGTGAGAAACTATGACCCCTTATCCGATTTCTTTCCTGCGCTTAATATCTCCTTTGTTTGAACCAAATATATTCTCCATCTTGAATCCTTTGATGCATTGATTATATTTTTCTTGGAATATGATCCTTAATGTTTTGCGAGCATACTCGTTTCCTTGGCTCGAACTTGGAACCTTGATCTTGTTCTTGAAATCTTGAACTTGTCAATTCTCTTGGTTGCTATGTTCACGCTTAATTCCTACACTTGATTCCTTGGCCTGAACATTTTCCTTGAATCGATATTGAATTATATTTATTCTCAAAATCTTGTCTTGAATGCTTTCCGAGAATAAATATTTCGTTGGCTCGAACTTGAATCTCATGTTTATTGAATTCATTGAGATATTGATATACTCGTTCTTGGAATCCGATATTGAACTTATGGCTCTTCTTGACTCTCATATTCACGAATATTCTCTCCTTGGCTTGAACTGAATTCTCGAACATGTTCATTATCCTGAGACTTGATGTTCGATTATCGTGATCATGACTTATCTTGTGAATGAATGACTTGATTCTTGAAATGAATGACTTGATATTCCTAAAAGGAATAATATTGATTCTTGAACCTACTGTCCCCACCCTTGAGGACGCTCTTGGGGGAGCTGGGCCCTAGGACCATTTCGGCAAGACGATCGGGCAGTATTGGGCTGACGATGACTGGTCTCCCGAATGGTACCTCCTGATGGTTCGGACTCACGTTCGTTTGGAGTTAAATGTTCTTGAGCCGAATCGGCACGTTCCGGTCGTGCCTCTTGCTTGTTTCCGACCGAGTGGCCACTCGGGACGGAGTGGAGGGATAAGGATGTGATATGATTTTATTTGTTGGGAGTTACAAGGTTGGAGACCCCACCAAATATTGAACTCAAGCCGTACATGTTACACTCTTGTACATGTTACACTTCTGTTAATGAAATTCTTGTAAAGTCTCTCTCGTTATATGTTCTGTTCTGTTGATTCTCATCATACTCATGGATCATATGTTTTTCACTAAGTCATTCGGACTTATTCGTTTCTCCTTTCTGATATTAATGCGCAGGTAAAAGAAAGACTTAGACCTAAATTTTCATACTAAGAGTTAAAGCTCGTGTATGCCTCCGATTAGTCTCGTCGAGAGGTATCTCTATTTATGTTCCGTATAGGAATCCTTTGATCGAGAATTTTGTAATAGAATAAGTGGTGTCGAAGTCGACTTGTAATAGAACCTCCTTTTGTAAACACGATGGTATAGATATTGCGGTTTAACATTTCGACCATCGAAATTTTGAGGAGCATATTTGGGGTCATTGAATGTACTGCATGTTGAGTGGTGTTCCGCCACGAGGTGCCTGCTACTCGGGGCGGGGCGCTACAGGTGGTATCAGAGCTTTGGTAGCTTTGGGTTGGATGTCCGGGCGATGATGAAAAGGGATTCTTTGAGAATTGTAGAGCTATGAATTGAATTTTGGGAAATTGAGAAGATTGGTAGTAATCGAGTATTAAAGGCATTGAGATAATTCTTTAGCGACTATTACTGATGTAGATAGTGAGGAATACCCGTAGAAATATCTATCATACACGACCTGAGACGCAGTTTGAGATTCTTGGTTCTTTTGGTTACTTCAGTTGGCTTCCAATTCTCCGATGTTGTTTATCTCGAGTGAGTTTCCTAGTTTCACTTGAATTTGGTAACACCTTTTCTTGTAGACGTCCCATTCCATTTTACTTCATAACTTGACTTCCTTATCGAAACCATATTATCTCGTTTTGAGTATTGATTTACGGTGAACCAAATATTCGGGATTTCTTTTGTTCACTCCTTATCATTCCAATGAATTCAATTTTGATTCGTTGGCCTTTATTGTCTAATTCCATTTGTTGATCGTAATCGATTCTCTTATCTCATTTTAATACCTCATAGTCTTAGTTACCGATTTTATGAGGTTTCGTACCCCTTCAAATTCCGCATGGTTTGGATTATCTCTTGTTCTGAAGCCCCTTACCTTATGTGCTACCATCTCCACCTTCTATCTTTTTTTTTAAATATTCTATGGTTTCGTCTTATCAATTTGCCGAGACTTCTTATTCAGTTCATTTCATCTTTAGTGTTCCATTTATTTTGAATACGTCATGACTTTGGTCATGTTCTTCTGAGGCTTCTTACTTTATCCTATTACCATCTGCTTTGATCATCTACCTGATTGTGAGGTTTTGTATCTCTTTGAACACTCTATAGTTTCGGGTAATCTATTTGTCGAGACTTTTTATTTCCTCGAATATTGCTTTACTTACTCAATCTATACTACTCCATTTCCAGTGTTCCAATTTCCTTGAATATCTAGTGATTTTGATCACGTACCTTTGAGGTCCCTATTCTCGTTTCATTTGGCTATACCATTGTTATTATTCAAATGTCGGGTCAATCTTTCTACCTATTTTTGAGGTTCTTGTTATTTTGGCCTCAAAATTCGATTCTTGTATATGCATTGTTCCATTGTTATTATTGATCACAATGGAAATCCCGTATCTCATTTCAAAACTCCATATCTCATTTCAATACTTCGGCATCTCGGTTACCTACTTTTTTTTCAGGTATCTGATTCTTTGTATACAATATTGCTTGACTATCTTACTTCCTTCCCATTATTGATCATGAGTGAGGCGTTTGATCTTGTTTGAATGCTTCCATATTCTTGTTATGTTCTTTTTGAGATTCCTCATCTCATTTAATACTTCTTGATTTGGATAGCCTATTCTGTGAGGTTTCTTATTCCTTTGAAACCTTGTGATTCGACTTCTTCATATCGCTTCTTGTTGTTCCCTCTCACTCATAGGCCATGATTATTGTTAATTCAGGGTAAAAGTATGGACCTTGTTTGGGCAATGTCATGTTATATGACTACAGTTGTATGCATCTATTGTTATATCATCTTATGGATTCGACCTGGAATAATTTCGACGATTATCTTACTCGACGGAAAAAGGTTATATAGTTATGACGACTTAGAAATTCTATAGAGTTTGTTGACTCTTAAGGTATTTTGAGCATTTTGAATTCTTGATTCTAATCGTTAGGGTGCAGGGAGCTAAGTGCTATGCAGGGTAAAGTGCTACGATGTGGGAGCCACCTCTTGAACCTGCGGGACAAAGTGCTACACAACGGGAGACACCTCTTAATCTTGCATGAGCCACCTCTAGAGTCCCTAGTGTCCCATAAGTCAGCTATATCTTGACATTGGATTATCAGTTTTTGCAATTCTGTTTGGTTAATATCAAGAGCTAAGTGCTATGTGGAGAAGAAGTTTAAAGTACAACACCTTTGTCAATAACACTATAGAGGATTGCACTTCTCTTTGTAAGATGTGAACGAACAACTACAAGAATTCGGCCTTCATGATCAACTTGCTATTAATAAGTTTTGCCCGTCATGTCGTCTGGTTGAAGTAATGCATCATCGACATTAATAGACATAATGTGTGTAATGGTTCGGACGTGATTAGAGCATGCTTAATGTCGATGAATGACATTAGACTAGTTGACCTATGTTGAAACAATAGTGAACTGAATGAATATTAAGGCTACTCAATTGTCAAATATTACGGGTCATGATTTATGTACGGTAAGTATTTATTAGGCATGCGGTTGCGAAACCACCGGAAGATTGTGTCAACCGTTGCCATTTTTGATTACTCTTGATTTTAGAAGTAAAACTCTCTTCCATTAACCGTTGCTTGGTCGATCTACAGTTCGAAAACCTTTTCCTTGCGACGCCATCTATAATCAAGCCCTTCTAGTGTCCAATGTTGATACAATAAGTAAATCAGGCTTCGTCGTCCTCTTTGATTGTAATCGTGGTGCATTCAATTCCACTTTATGTAGACCAATGAGAAGAATTTTTTTTGTGGACCGGAAAGTAGTTGCCTCTTCAGTCTCCTGAAGATAATTTAGATCCGAAATCTATCTCTTGTAGCTAACTCACATTATCTCGATATAGATTATGAGTCATCTCGTTCTTATGGAAGCAGTTATCCGCAATATGGGACAAAATGTTAGCTCGGTACGAGAAACGTTCTCAAAACTAACTCTCGTGTGAGTGGATGACTGAAAACATTGAAGGAACCTTGTGAACGTATAACGTAGATCATCGTGATAATTGGGAATCTATCAAGCTGGAATACAGACAGCTTCGCAGTAGTTCGTGGAATAAACTATCAATCGAGCTTGCAATTCAAGATTAGTTGTGCGACGAATAACTAACGACGGCAAAAGTAAGGGCTTGGAGATTGATACAAGATGCTACGGTAAAGTTCGACTTATCAAATAAAGCTCAAAATCTGCACAAGATTGTCAAAAGAGTTATACACATATGTGGAGCTAGATATATAATTCCAATTACCACAAAGGTTCGACCGAAACGGAGGAGAGAAAACACGTTCTCTTGAAGAATGTGACACGGATAAGTAGGCAGAGATTTAATGTTTCGAACGATATCGGACCCTTATTAATTCCTTTCATTCCTCTCATCAGACCATTTGTAGGACTCCTAGCTACAACCCTAACTCGATTATTTCCTCATAGTTGATGTACATCACAAGTCCCATTAATTGGTTGACGAACCGTATCTCGGCCTTCAACTTCTAGAACATTATAAATATTGAGCATCTTGCTCAACAGTAAGGCTACATCGAGTATGAGACCGATGAACTGTACGGTATTGCTAATGGTGCCGCGGATATTAGGGTTCCATGAGCAGTACTTCCTATTACTACCTCATATTGTATTTGAAGTAGTGTTTCTGAATTCATTACGATAGTAGTTTGACTCGTTACTTAAGTCAATACCAAGTTTGGGAAAATATAGATTGTCATGGAAACACTTCGTAGAGGTTTGAAGGACTAAGCTCACACTATTTCGATCAATCTTGGATATTCTTCCTTGAAGCGACACGGCTTGAAGATAGATTACCCGCGTAAGTGTATTCATCTTAATGACGAATTCCTCAATCACAAGATTTGAAGGTATTAAGGAGAAACCACCAAGTTGAAGAAACGACGGATGAGAAAGAAGATAATATTAGGAAATTGCATTTCCATGGTCGAAAAATAGTTGAGAATCTGGGGACCAGATTCTTTGAAGGAGGGAAGAGTGTAACATCCCGTAATTTGCATTAGATTATTTTAATAATAATAACAGCTATTATTTTATTAATAATTAAATATGATATTGTTATAAGATAAGAGTGATAAGATCAGATGGAATTTTCTCTAGCAGATGACATTCCACCGCCTTAACCCTTCTCTTATCACTTCACGTTTCTCTCTCTCTCTATATTGATTGTTGGCTGAAATCCCCAACTCTTCTCTCTCCCTCACCGTCTCTCTCTCTCTCACTCTCTATTCCTCTCTTCCTCTTTATCGACTCTTGGGCTGGAATTGCAGAAAGTTTATAGCAGAACTCGAGTAATATGAGAGGATTCTTAATACACCAAGTTTAGGTCTGACACCATTAGAGATTTAATTCCGTTGATTGGGAGGTGCCGTTGGAAATCTCAAGACGCATCTTCCTTGTGGTGATGGATTTCACCGACGATGACGCGCGGTGGTGGCTGGAATCGGGCGAAGAAGACGAGCAGTTCAGAACCCGAATTTCAGCGGTTGGTCGTTCAAAGAATTAATTGAACGGAGGTCTTAAGGGTAGAATCTCGACGATCAGGTTCCATCATTAGAAACCTTACGATGTTACCTTTCTGTTGGTGGTGAAGCTCGATGGCTTGCACCGACGTTGGTCGCCGGAGTTTGGTGAGAAGTCAGCCTGCTCGCTGCGATTTTGGGGAAGCAAAACCTGCTGCCGCACCTGTTTTCGGAGCCGAAATCGAAGGGTTTCGAATGCGAATTTGGAATCGGTTCCTTCAGGAAACTCATAGAGGACATCGTAAAATATAAGTAAGTGTTCAATTGTATCGAATTAGAATATTTATTATACGTGTTTTAGAAGTCGGAATCCGATAACAGTAATCTGCCGGAAACAGTGCAGTTTTGAGTATCTTCTTGCGGGACTGTTTTGGATATGTTGGGATCATAATGTGGGCTGTGCGTCTTCATGAAACTTGTAGATTAAGTTGTCAGGTTTCATTTGATGTATTATTTGGACAATTTGGATAACTGTAGAATTTATTATGATTTTTCAAACGGGCTGCGACAGTAAACGAAATTATCCGAAAAATCTGGCAGGTTTATGTGTTCATCTTTCGGGGTTGTTATGGACGGGTTATGTTGTTAATTTGGGATTAGTGTCTTCAGTAAACTTGTAGATACAAATGTTATCTTTAACTATATATATCATTTAGGTCATTCGGATAAGTACGACGATCCCAGTGATTATTTGAATAGAGTGCCACGAGAATCAATTCTTAGTATATGTTTAAGAAATTGACTATGTCATATAGTGGATGGTAGTATGACTATATTACTGTTCGGAATCTTATTTAGTTCTAATATTTGCATAGGTGTTGAGCGTAGTAAAGCTCTCACTCAAGGTTTAAGCTTAAAGATGCTTCTATAGCACTTCTATAGCACTAGCATTGGACTCCAGGTGAGAAACTATGACCCCTTATCCGATTTCTTTCCTGCGCTTAATATCTCCTTTGTTTGAACCAAATATATTCTCCATCTTGAATCCTTTGATGCATTGATTATATTTTTCTTGGAATATGATCCTTAATGTTTTGCGAGCATACTCGTTTCCTTGGCTCGAACTTGGAACCTTGATCTTGTTCTTGAAATCTTGAACTTGTCAATTCTCTTGGTTGCTATGTTCACGCTTAATTCCTACACTTGATTCCTTGGCCTGAACATTTTCCTTGAATCGATATTGAATTATATTTATTCTCAAAATCTTGTCTTGAATGCTTTCCGAGAATAAATATTTCGTTGGCTCGAACTTGAATCTCATGTTTATTGAATTCATTGAGATATTGATATACTCGTTCTTGGAATCCGATATTGAACTTATGGCTCTTCTTGACTCTCATATTCACGAATATTCTCTCCTTGGCTTGAACTGAATTCTCGAACATGTTCATTATCCTGAGACTTGATGTTCGATTATCGTGATCATGACTTATCTTGTGAATGAATGACTTGATTCTTGAAATGAATGACTTGATATTCCTAAAAGGAATAATATTGATTCTTGAACCTACTGTCCCCACCCTTGAGGACGCTCTTGGGGGAGCTGGGCCCTAGGACCATTTCGGCAAGACGATCGGGCAGTATTGGGCTGACGATGACTGGTCTCCCGAATGGTACCTCCTGATGGTTCGGACTCACGTTCGTTTGGAGTTAAATGTTCTTGAGCCGAATCGGCACGTTCCGGTCGTGCCTCTTGCTTGTTTCCGACCGAGTGGCCACTCGGGACGGAGTGGAGGGATAAGGATGTGATATGATTTTATTTGTTGGGAGTTACAAGGTTGGAGACCCCACCAAATATTGAACTCAAGCCGTACATGTTACACTCTTGTACATGTTACACTTCTGTTAATGAAATTCTTGTAAAGTCTCTCTCGTTATATGTTCTGTTCTGTTGATTCTCATCATACTCATGGATCATATGTTTTTCACTAAGTCATTCGGACTTATTCGTTTCTCCTTTCTGATATTAATGCGCAGGTAAAAGAAAGACTTAGACCTAAATTTTCATACTAAGAGTTAAAGCTCGTGTATGCCTCCGATTAGTCTCGTCGAGAGGTATCTCTATTTATGTTCCGTATAGGAATCCTTTGATCGAGAATTTTGTAATAGAATAAGTGGTGTCGAAGTCGACTTGTAATAGAACCTCCTTTTGTAAACACGATGGTATAGATATTGCGGTTTAACATTTCGACCATCGAAATTTTGAGGAGCATATTTGGGGTCATTGAATGTACTGCATGTTGAGTGGTGTTCCGCCACGAGGTGCCTGCTACTCGGGGCGAGGCGCTACAACATGAAAACATTGTTTGTCATTGCGCACAAATTTATTGTTACTAAGTACTAACTACATGATTGAAATGAATATTATAAAACTTTGTCTTTATGTCAATATTCCATACAATGAAGAGCTAGTCTTATGGTGTATATATATATATGTATATATATTAATGGACAATTTTTCAAGTTTGTAATCTAATTAGTACTCTGTAACATGCCATATTGTGAGCTGTCACATGAACATATAAAACAAAAAATACAACCTCAAAAATGTTTATTCTTAGAATTCATCCAAGCAACATTGAAATACATAGTTCCAAGAATCCAAAATCTATTAGGTATATTGTTCGTACATTTCCAAGAAAGTATTATATCTACTTTTGTAGTACTATGTATATAAATCACCCATTTATCTATATGTTCACTATCGATCATCTAAGAACCTCATATCTACTTCTATCACATCATACCACAAACACTTCATTTTCCTTCCAAATCAATATATATTATTTTCATATATATAGTGATCACGATAATGATGAGGATGCAAGTGAGGCAAGAGGAGGAGAAGATAAAGGTCAAGAAAGGGTGGGTGGCGGTGCAAGTTGGATTAGGCGGAACAATAAAAGAAAAAAAAATCAAGATTGTTACTGTACCGAATTTACGAGATTTGTGATCCCAATTTTATACTTGTACAATCCCTTATTTCAAAGACTTCTTGATAAAGCCCGTGAGGTCTATGGCTATCATGCACCTCGACCTCTTATGCTACCTTGTTCGATCGATGATTTTCTTCATATTCATACGAGAATCGAAACTAGTACTAAACAATGTAACTTTCTGTTAGAGTAGGTGACCAACAAGCCAACTTGTGGCTGTGGTCTTTCTCTTTTTCCTTGTAATAAAACAATCGTTTTTCGTTCGTAATAATAAAACATTTCATTTGGCATTCTATATCTCTTATCCCATGCAAACAGCATAGATATAGTCCTAACGAGTTACTCTATTACTGTGAGTTGGTCTAGTAGAATCGTGAGATAACTCAGCAATGTTATGTAACTGTTAAACCTTGTTCCTAGTCGATGTGTTACGCCAATAATGAGGATACCGGCCTTTCCCTTTTGAGACTAGCACTTAGTGTATGTGTACTGTGTCTCATCAATCCTCGGTGTTGTGACATCGGCATACTTGAGTGGGTGCTCATACTAGATGAGTTCGCTGAACTCCCTCGCCCTAGAAATCTATAAGTGGTTCTCATTCATCGAGTAATATGTTTCTAAGATATAGTTGTACACCATTAGTCCTTAAGACCCAGACATCACCGTGACTTCACTAGAGGACCGATTGTATCGTGACCTGTCCCTGAGTCCCACATCGGACCACTCCAAGGGCCAACGTTCGTGCAATCCGAAATCTAGTGTGAAGTCTGTGCATTGTAGTAGGGGATTCGAGCGCTTGAGTAGTCATGGATGTCCTGTGTGTTCTGACGGTTTATAATCCAAGGAATCTCTGGCCAGAGTTGATAGTGGGGTGATTAGGGAAATGTGTTTCCCTAAGTCACACACGAACGGATTTATAATACCTAGAACGTTCGCACGGTCATTGAACTTTATAAGAGGTCTCGGTGAACCAATGCCTCTAGTTCAATCTGGACATATGCTGCGAAGGGATCGTACTGTACGCTAACTATATCATAAGGTTCTTGCAGGCACTTCACTTGTATCTAGGGAATCATGATGCGTAGTTGCTAGACGCCAATCTTGATTCGTTGGGCACCGATTTGATCGGCGATTAAGTAAAATGAGTTTTACTCTAATCGGGACTCTTAGGAGGAGTTCGTATAAGAACAATGTGTTGTTCGAATCACAAAGAGTTGTGAGCCCACGGCTAGCATACACCTGAACCATTGAGGGTCGCACTTCTCGTGTAATACGTATCCTTGACAACAATGAGCATAAGTTATTATGATTGAGTCCAAGATTCGTGATTGTGGATTACGAGTCGGAATAAACGTAGAGAAAGACAGACATGCGGAATTTAGTGAACTTTCTAAATTGGGAAGTTTCCCGATTTAGCAGGTCCACTTAAGTGGAATTTTCCTTTTTTGGAAATTGGAAATTTCAAAGAGGCACTCGTATCGACGAGAACTTTGAGCTCGTCACAAATATAATTTTTTATAATTTTGTGAACGATCGTTTGTTAGAAACGAGGCCGACGAGGGAATGGGCTTAATGCATCAGTGGGTCAAGCCCAATGACTTAAACCCACAAGGGTTGAGAACCCTAGTAACCATTGAGGGTCACACTTCTCGTGTAATACGGATCCTTGATAACAATGAGCATAGGTTAATATGTTAATCTTTGCAAAGTTGGAGGTCAATATGATTGAGTCCAAGATTCGTGATTGTGGATTACGAGTCGGAATAAACGTAGAGAAAGAGAGACATGCGGAATTTAGTGAACTTTCTAAATTGGGAAGTTTCCCGATTTAGCAGGTACACTTAAGTGGAAGTTTCCATTTTTGG
Organism: Erythranthe guttata; assembly: GCF_056151865.1. NCBI lineage: Eukaryota > Viridiplantae > Streptophyta > Magnoliopsida > Lamiales > Phrymaceae > Erythranthe > Erythranthe guttata. Next base: position 8,742,032 of record NC_142540.1, read on the forward strand.
AAATTGGAAATTTCGAAGAGGCACTCGTATCGATGAGAACTTTGAGCTCGTCACAAATATAATTTTGTTATAATTTTGTGAACGGTCGTTTGTTAGAAACGAGGTCGACGAGGTAAATTAGATTATGATTCAACGTTTTTTACTTGTTGAATTTTATTTAGTACCTGAAGTACAAAATTTGTGATTAGAATAAATAAATCTCTAGACATGACATGTGGGAATAAATGTCTTACAGATAGTGCTATTACACATACTATTCTTAGAGATATGTCGTATTTTATTAATTTAATGTCTAGTAGTAGCAAAGACCTCATTGATAACTCAATGAGGCAAATGTAATTTTGGTAGATGGTTATAGTAATGTTATCACATGGCACAACTTTTGCCACTAAAGTAGCTATTTTTCCTCCATGTTCCAGTAGAACGTTGTTGAAATTTAGAAATATTTGAGCAATGGTTATTATGTTGAAACCATAGAAGGAAATAAATTGAAAATATGTGCATCACCTCTAAGCGTACATTGGGAAAATTAGAGGGGGATTTTCGACACGGTTATGTAGAACCACAATTTGAATGCCAGAATCATAAATTGTCGATTGCTCGAAATCAAGTAATTTGATTATATCTCAGCATATATGTGGAGTATTGTTGGCCGAAAACCTACACGCAAGTGCACGTATTGTACAAGTAATAAAGTGGATTTCTTAAGTCCAAGTATCGATCCCACATAGAATATTTAATTATCTAATCCTAGACGCTAAATTCTACCAATTGTTTTCAAGCTCACCCTACACAGTCCAAAGAGGATTAATAAACTAAACTAAGCTAAAGCAATTCAAACAAATTAAAAAGACAAAAGCACGAAAGCAAGTAAAAACGAAGATTTAATCACAGTACACAAGTCTAGGATTTTATTCTCCCCCCTATGTGATTATTATTCCCCCAATTCCTTCAAATATGCAAGCAATTAACCCGGATTATTAACATGAGATGCTAATTTAATCATAACCCACTTCCACGTGTATTACGATTCTAATACTCTAGATTCAATTATTGTATTCCCACGCAATTAATTCTAGAACACAACATTAAGCACAAATCTCAATAATGGCTACCTAAGAGATTAACTATATTCCTATGTTAATACCACAAAAGCTCTTCTACCACAGTTCTAATTATTAACCCGATCTTCCGATTCATGCGACTAACAATAACACAAAAGCACATAAGGTGATCAAGTTCATGCACTTAATAAAACAAGTAGAAGAAATAATCTTGAATTAAAACTTGCATAAAATCATAGAAAATGGTTCATAAATCCCACATAGGGTTCCAAATAAAATCCTAGAAACAAGAAAATTAGCAACTCATGATTAAAGTAAAAACGCAAATAAAATTAATCATAAACGATAAATCTATGCTTGGAGTCTTCGAATTCTTCATCTTCGTTGTTGCTTTGTTGCTCTTGAAATTGCGTAAAAGATGGATCCCCAATTGTGTGCTTTGCTTGGTCATATATAGGGTGGAAAACTTGTGCAATTAAAATCCATTTAATGCGCCTCCTCGTCATTTCTGACGGTCGTCCCACATTCTGAACTAAAACTCGGACGGCCGTCCGAGCTTTAAATCTTCATATTTTTGACTTTTTCAGTTTTGGCCCATATTTCCTCCAAAATTGCAGTTTTTACCCCATACTTTCCAATTCTTCAATTTATACCTGAAATACAATAAATCAACTTTTTAAGCACCAATTATCGTTAAAACACACCAAAAGCTCAAATAAAAAGGTACAATAAAGTGTAAAAATATACACTCAACAAGTATGTATCACCATCTATAACTTAAATTTATAACTTTAAACAGACAATCTCTTACCCGTTCAAATTGCAGACTGTCACTTTGATGAGACTGTCTTCCCATCGTTACGGGGGGAAATAACGTCCACAGTAACGTTCTTGAAGAACGGCATGAGGTCATGTTGGGACGACCCCACCCTGTCTAATCAAGATCCCCTACGTCAAAGAACTGATATATATAGATTAATAGATCATCCACATTAACGTTCCTGAAGAACGGCTGGAGTTGTGTGAGACGACTAATAAATCTGCAAAGAATGTCAACACTAATGTTACTGAAAAATGCCATACTCATTCTCTGGTTTGAAAAAGTGACGAGATCTCAAATAAGCCTGCAAGGATAGATGTCCTAGAAGGATAAAATATGGGTAGGCCATCAATCCCAGCTAACCAATCTTGCATCCTTGCCCAGAAGAGAAGGGGAGCAATGGGATCAAAGTATTCTCATCTCCGGAAGAGAATGAATGCCCAACAATCGAATCATGTTAGCACTAGATGAATGGGATCCCACATGCCACATCTCATAAAATAATTCTAGAATATGGATTCGTCTGGGAGACGAGTCGGGGGACGCCTCGACATAAATATCCATTCCCGAGAATGGGAAAATTTCGGTTAGTTATTCATGCATGAATGAGATGTGGTATCGGGTTGACATGATCATAGATAAAAAAATTTCCTTATGCAGTAGCTACTAAACTTTTTATCGAGTGATGATATAAAACCTCGATCAATTCATAAGTGTAAACAAAGAGATGACGGGCCGAAATGAGAAGAAACAATCCAAGTTGAATTTGATTCCTTGATAAAATGAAAGGCGTAGAGACCGGTAGTTGCTACACCTCCTTGAATTTCACCCATGGGATATAAGTGAGTACTCACAAGGATTGAAATGAGATTGGGAACCAGAAGATTCATCTCATAGCTCACACGAGAGTGGGAGCCAGGAGACTCATCTCCTAACTCAATGAATGAAATGAGATTGGGAACAAGAAGATTCATCTCATAGCTCAAACGAGATTGGGAGCCAGGAGACTCATCTCATAACTCGAGGAATGAAGAGATTGGGAACCAGAAGATTCATCTCATAGCTCAAATGAAATTGGGAGCCAGAAGACTCATCTCATAGCTCAAGGAATGAAATAAGATTGGAAACCAGACGATTCATATCATAGCTCAAATGAGATTGGGAGCCTGGAGACTCATCTCATTACTCAATTAACAAAATCAGATTGGGAACCATAAGATTCATCTCATAGCTTAAATGAGATTGAGATCCAAAAGCCTCATTTTATAGCTCGAAAAAGATTGGGAGTCAGAAGATTCATCTCATAATACAACGATTTATGAGCCAATGAGATTGGGAGCTCGAAAACTCATCTCATAGTTCAAGGATTTCCCCAGCAACCTGAGATTGATTTTAAAGAGTTATACTCTCTTATGATGAATGTTATTAAATACGTGGTCACAAAGTATGTTACAGGGATCTAGATACAAATATTTATATGAAAGTCCCTGAAGGACTATGTTTTCCTGAGACAATTAGTTCCAAACCATGGAACATAAACTCAGTTGAGCTGAGACGTTCACTTAAATTATGGCTTGAAATATTATGGAAGAATGTATCATAATCGCGTAAGTGAATAATATCTCCGGAAGAGAATATGTGAACAATAATTGGTTTTAATTGTTCCTAAACGTTAAAGGACGGGAACTTGATTTGGACTCCTGAAGAAGTCAAGTAAGAAAAACTCATTTGAGAAAATTTGAGTTCAAAATCAAAGATCTAAAAGGGATTAATTTGTTGTCTCTACCGACTTAAAATTTATCATATCAATTAGATTTTTGTCCATCAATCGAATTACATCCAAAAGATGTTATGGATAAAGAGAAATTATCGAGTAACATCTATGGATATTCGACAGTAGAATAGGTTCAATGATCCATCATGTCCCATGGAGGACGCCGAGAAAGTGTTAGCGCCAGAAGTGCCATATCTGAATGCAAAATGTGCATTATTGTATTTAACTCCATGTACTCAATATGATTGCGTTTTTTGATAAATGTGTTAGGCAGTCTTAGCTCACCTCACATACGGTATATGCATCACTGGAGTCTTAGCTCACCTCACATACGGTATATGCATCACTCGATGATGCAAAACTTGTGATTTATATTGGCATTGACCAGAAGTCATACCCACACAAAGCTTGTTTCCAAAATATATTATTTTGTATTCATACTATTGTTATGTCTTGGAGATCTGTAAAGTGTAAATTAGTGGTCACTTAGTCGAATCATGCATAATTTTTTGCTTCACGAGATAGTGCGTGAATGCACATATGTTGATTGAAAATATTGGGCGTTGTACTATTTTCCCTAACCGAGGTTGTTTTTTCCGATTGGGTTTTATTACTCAGAAGGTTTTAACGAGGCAACAAGAAAAGCACAATAGTGGTTTGATAGGAATCCCCAAGGGGGAGTGTTGTAAATAATCTGGAATATGGGGTTTTCTGACTTAACCACTTAGAGGGTTTTCTCAACCTCCCACTAGTGTAAACTTCCCACATCTTTGTCCCATGATTTGTGTAGAAAATAACTTCCATGGAACTGCCATTTGTAACTTCTCCTTGTAACTTCCGGTGGTTTACGCATATATTAATGAGAAAAACTCCCTCCCCTTTAACCCCCACAATTATCTCTCTACGTTTCTCTCTCTTTTTGTTCATTTGTGTTCTCTCCTTCTCATATATCTATTATTTTTATTTATGTTCTTATGTATTTCCACAATCACGAACCAAAGAGCTAGATTAAAAATGCTATTTTACAACAGTCTAATACTTTATTAGTACCATCTCTGTCAAATAAACTAATATATGTGGGGGCTAAGCTACTGAAGAATAAAACAGTATAGCTCTAATGTATCCACAATTTTGCCTTCTTTATGATAATCTCACGAAATGAGATCATTGGGCGTCGTACTAAAAGAGAGGGGTATATTACATGGATGATTTAAGCTGTGGCTAAGTCAATAATGTGAGTCATTCACACTACATAAAAGAGAAAACAAATTTTTCTTCGGCATTGTCAGTCGTGACATCCACCATTTGGCTTGATGAATTATTTATTTCCACAATTTTTTTTTTAATTTGAATAATTCAAACTTTAGATGTGAACTTGCAATTTAGCGAAGGTCCACCATGTACCCTTTCCAATAAATCATTGTAAAAGTGATATTTATTTTGCTTTGATTCATTCCGATGTTTGGGGACCTTCTCCCATTACTATGATAGAGGTTTGTGAATTTTGTTGATGACTCCACTAGAAAGGACATGGTTATATTTGTTGAAACGCAAAGATGAGGTATTTGGTGTATTTTGGACATTTCATGCTCTCATTAAGAACTAATTTTCAGCTAAAGTTCGAATTCTAAAATCCGATAATGGAGGAGAATTTGGGAGTCAAGATTTTCAAAAATACTTTCAAAATAATGGTCTTATCCATGAATTTTTCATGTAGTCGGACTCCACAACAAAATGGGGTGGCTGAACGAAAAAATCGGCATATTCTAGAAACCCCACGTGCATTGCTTATTGGAGCTAAAGTACTTAGTTGCAACTCGGATGATGTTGTTGGTATGACTGTTTATTTAATGAATAGAATGTCTTTTAAATGCTTGAACGTTAATCCTCCGTTGCAAATGATGTCGCAACATGTTACTCTACCATCTATACTCCTTACTCCATTTGCATTTGTTCATATGCATAAAAATCAATTGACGGACAAAACTTGAACCTTGTGTTGTTCGTTGTATTTGTTTATATATGGTGCAAATAAGAAGGGATATCAATGCTATGATCTATTAAAAAATGCACTTATATTACCATGGATGTGACCTTTTTAGAATTCGAGAATTATTACTCACCACAAGTACCAAGCTCTCATCTTCAAGGGAAGACTTGTGATAAAGAGCAAAAATGATGGATTTGTGATGAAGAGATTATTGCACCAACACAAAATATTACTATGGGGTTATCACTTACCTTTCAGGTACAATCGAGGAAAGCCTCTTGCTATTCACTAGATGATGAAACAATACGCTCGAAGTATCCAATCTCCAATCATGTAATATCCCAAGGGTTGTAGGATCCTCTTAACGCCTCTGCATACAAGTTGTCCTTATTTCAAATTCCTAATGGAGTTCATGAAGCCTTGGCTGATCTGTTGTGATCTCGAGCAATTTAATAAGAGATGGAAGCCCTAGATAAAAAAAAAAAAAAATGGTATCGCGGTTGGACGTAAGTAGATCTTTTTTATTAAACATAAAGCAGACGGATGTGTTGGACGATACAAAGCGAGATTGGTAGCCAAGGGTATTACACAGACGTACATAATAGATTACCAATAAACATTTTCTCTAGTGGCAAAATTAAACATTGTTACAGTCTTGCTATCCTTGGCTGTAAATTTAGAGTGGTCGTTGCATCAATTTGACGTGAAAAACGCCTTTCTTCATGGAGACTTTAAGGAAGAGGTATATATTGATATTCTACTGGGCAATGACCCCTGGAATTGTCTGTAAGTTACAACGGGCTCTATATGGTCTAAAACAATCACCACGTGCATGGTTTGGTCATTTTTAGCATGGCTTGGAGAAAGTATGTTTTTTATCAAAGCAACTCAGATCACACTCTTTTTCTTGAAACAAGAAGAGCGTAAGTTAACTGCCTTGATAATTTGTATAGACGACATGATTATTAGAAGAGATTATAGAAGAAATTGATAAGTTGCATAAACAATCGAAATCAAGAACTTATGTGAACTTAAATAGTTTTTGGGTATCGAAGTGGCTAGGTCCAAAAAAGGAATATTTCTTTCAAAAAATAAGTATGAACTTGACTTGTTGATTGACGTAGAAATGCTTGAGTGCAAGCCGGCTAACACTTCAATTGTTCATAACCATAAACTTTTAGAGTATCCGAATCAAGAATCAACCAATAAAGGGAGGTATCAACGATTAGTGGGTAAGCTGAATTACTTACCCCACACTCGTCTATATATTTCTTATGTAATTAGTTTAGTCAGTCAATTTATGCATTCCCTTGATAAAGACCATATAGATGCAGTTGTTAGAATACTTCATTATTTAAAATCAGCTCCGAGAAGGGAGATTATGTTATAGGAGAATGGTTATGTCTAAATTGAGGGTTATTCACATATTGATTGGGCAGGAAACTTGTCATATAGAAAATATACATAAGGATACTTCACCTTCGTTGGTGGTAACATGGTTAAGTATGGAGGAATAAAAACAAAATGTGATGGCTTTGTCAAGTGCTGAAGCCGAGTTTCGAGGAATTGCTAACTTTGTGACTGAGAAGACTACTCTCAAAGATTGGATTTATTTATAACTCAATAACGAATATGTATTGTGATAATAAGGTAGTAATTGAAATATCCCAAAACCCGATTTCAACATTAACGAATAAAACACATTGAGATACAACGACATTCTATCAAACAAAATCTCGAATGAGTAATTAAGTTTCCTTTTGTGAGGTAAGAGGATCAACTTGGTGATATGCTTACAAGAGTTGTCCCCAACAAAAACTTCTATAGCTCTCTTAACAAGATGGGCACATAAGACATCTTTATTAGTTCTACTTGAGGGTGAGTGATGGCATGAGTTCTACTCTTAATTAGTTATATTAGGAGTTGATTGTGCCTTGTATATTTTCCATGATTGTATAAATTCCGACTGTTATGAGATTTGTTCTTCCTTTGTATAGTTAGATAGATGAATGTTGTCAACAACCAATTTGTGTATAGACATTTACTTTACACACGAATAGAAGTAAAAAGATGAATTGTTTACAAAACTTCTCATTAAGGTAACAATAACTTCAAACCCAATTAATACTCCAAACGGGGCCAAATTTATAGACGAGCATTCACTTTTGCATATGTTTTTTCAACATAATATTCAAAAACTTTTAAACAAACAAGATATTCTCTCACCCATAACTTCTTTTAAAATAACAATCTTATTTATCGCCTTATGTAACATAAGTCTATACTACTTATAAAAGTATGAATAGTTTGGAGGTTTCTTCCCTTTTTTGTATGGACAAAATTACCCTATAAAATAACCTTTAGATATAGGATTTATTGGACAACAAGGTCATTTAAATATATACTTTGATAATAGTAATAACTAATAATAACTCTTCCTTTGATAATTGAGTTCAATTGAATTTATATTAAAAAAACACGTAATTAATTGAAGATGACATTTAAAATTGGCAAATGAAATACATAATGATGTACTATAGCTAGATAAAATCTAAAGTGTAATTGGATAATATTATTTTATGATCAATTTCCTCAAAAAATAAAGTTATAATTAGTCGGTAATATATTGTATGCTAATCAGTAGTTTATTGTATTTTAAAAACAATACACAAAAGTGTAATTTAATTTTAGTACCATTTTATGTGGGTACTGAAAATCTCTATGAATATATTTTAGAAAAACAAAGATAAAATTTAAAGGGTAATTACATAATATTATGTTACAATTAATTTCCTAAAAAAATTAAAATTACAATTAATTAGTAGTTTATTGTATACTAATAAAAGTAACAGAGTTTTAGGATTTCACTTGACAAAAACACATAAAAGCAATAGACAATAGAATAATGTTTACCCTACCAAGAAAGAAGTAGATGAAACGGATTCATGAATTTACAAAAAATATGTATTAATGTAAAGTCTAAATGACAATCAATACAAGAAACTCAACGGTCTTTCTAATTTGTTATGGGTTTTAATTTTACGGGTTGAATACACTTTACACCCCTCAAGTATAGCTTATGTACCTCTTACCCCTTAAAGTGACATTTGTAACACTTACTTGCCTCAACATCAAGTATTTATATTTTAAAATTCAAATTATAATAAACATAACAATCTGATAATTATTGGATCATATAAACCTTAAGTAACTAAAATTAAATTATTGGAAATTAATTAAAAAGTAATATATATATATATATATATATATATATATATATATAGAGAGAGAGAGAGAGAGAGAGAGAGAGAGAGAGAGAGAGAGAGAGAGAGAGAGAGAGAGAGAGAGAGAGAGAGAGAGAGAGAGAGAGAGAGAATATTTTAAGGTATTGGAATTTAAAAAACATATTAAATTGTGCTTGAGGGGGTAAATGTTACAAATGAAACTTTAAGAGCGTAAGTGTTACAGAGATTATACATTAGGGACGTAAACTGTATTTAACCCTAATTCTAAAGCCGTTACAAGTTACAACATATCATCAATTTAATACTAATTTATTCATAAAATATTTACATTGATGAATGTAACCAAAAATATGTAGGCAGTTTTATTATATACACAACTATAATATGCCATTCTCATCAGATGCACCAGATAATAAACAATAAATCACAATTCAGATTCAAATAGAAACACCATGAGCAACTATTGAAACGCCAATCTACAGACACGTGTGCATGACGTATGTATGTAAGCTCATGAATCATTAGGCTTCTCTTTTATTTATATTATTTATTCAATTTTTCTGGACTTTCTCCTCAATTAATGGAATACCTACTGAAGGAGGACTTGAGTGAATCGTAGATGGGATACCTGATTTCTTGTTTAGCAAATTAAGCAATTGTTGGGAAACATTAATTGGTACATATCCTCAGTAAGTCTGTTTTCAAGAGCCTTTGTAACTACGTACATGATTCTTCTCAAGAATGCACAGATGATATATACTGAAATAAACTATATAAAAGAAGTTTTATTTTGTGATGTACATGCCCTTTCAGTTATTACAATCGAACACACATGAATATCAAGGTGTAGAATGTATTAATGGATATGTAACTTTACGAAGAAGAAATATATCAATTCCACTATTTGGTTCTAACTGATGGAAGACATGTTTAATTAAGTATCAAACACAATCTCATTTTTTTTGTACTATTTAACTCATTCGATAGATTATGATAAATTGACTGAATCTCTCTCTATATTTCCTTAGACCATGGATCTCTCTATATGTTGCCCTACTTTCCCTTAAGATCTCTTTTCCTTCTTACATTTAGAAAATTTGTAGCATTCATCATATTTAATTCACTCCTCTTTGCTACGCAACTCTTTAGGATTCAAAGTTGCCTTAACTTCAAAAACAATTTCTAATAATCCCCGGCTCTCATCGAAAACATCATTTACATGTCCATAATCTATAACAAAAATAGTTTTGAAAATCTATTTTCTTATTTTCAGTTATGAATAAAAATATAACATGCTATTGATTGAAACTAAGAAAATAACTTCTTTCAATGATGACCATGAGCACATTAAGAGTTTTGGGGAAAAATCAAATTAACAAGAATAAAATAAAATAAAAAAGATCATGAATGAAAATATAAGTATAGCGTATGAATCTAAATGTATTGAGATAATAGAAAATGTTAGATTTTATTGAAAAATAATATCAATATACTTCAAATAACTTTGATATTTCCAGTATCTATTTAATTCATTTTATCGAATATATATCGAAAAACAGCACAATTTTTTTTTAAATAAAAAAATCTCATAAATATACTGTGACACAAGACGTGCAACACACGTCCATCTTCCTAGTATTATTAAAATAAAAGAAATAGAAAATTACAAACTTTAAGCATTTGGTATTAGACCGATATGTGGCACTATGCTATACCTCGTGTGCACAAAGACATCCCGGACAAATAAGACCAACGTGAATCCTTTTTTACAAATTCAAACTATTGCAACACACAGTCCGACATATACGACTTTATTATGGTCATGTACTGGATCGTGCCATGTGACAACATCATCGACACATGGTTATGCACGTCCATCCTATACGACATTCAATCGACCTACAAGATTATATTTACACAATAAACAACTATGCGTCATAACAAAAATGTGTATATATTATATCAATTGCAAATAAACTTACCTGGTATTCCGCCAATTTGTTCAGCATCAATATGTAGTATTTGAATGGGTGGCCCACATCATGCAAAGAGGTTGTATCTTTGATATGCGCAAAATCTACGTAAAACTAACTGCATGTATACAACGTGTTTTGTAGAACAGTGAATTCTAGATGTCAATTCACAAGGAATTAAGTTCCTAAATTTACCAAGTACTGTAATTTTACTATCCTAAAATTTAAATAGACGATCGAAAATGATGAAATTAAAAGTATGCAATTATAATAACAACAATCCTCTAGGACAAGCGCGGAATTCCGATATATGATGACTTCTAGAGTAAAATCCACCAAAGTACTACGATAATGATCTCCAAACCTGATATTTAATGTCACGTTCCTTTTCGTTAACTCAAATGCTAAAATGCCCTAACCCCCATTTTCTTGCTAGAGTCTACTCATAAGTTTGACGTCTCTGTTCAGAACCTGATATTAAGAGAGCAATCAGGTCAAACCCTTAAGGGCTACCCGATGTGTATCACTTCTCTGTTTTCACAACCCGGTGGTTTCCTAAAATCAAACGAGAAATCTTCTCTCGAGCTCATTCACATTTATAACAAATTCAACCGTTGGCCAAACAATCGAAAGTATTAAGAACAAGAAAACAGAAACGATGTCAAAACAAGGCAAATAGTTAACATATCTAGAAATTAAAATCAATATATGCAAGGTTTATTTTCCTAAAAGAAAATGCTCAGCTCATCACAAATAGAGCAATAAATAATGTACATGAGAAATTTAATAAGTTAAACATAAAGAAAAAACTTATGAAAAACAAGTCGAAACGCTCATCAAAGGTTCCTCGAAGAACTGGCGAAAACCGAAGAAAGTTGAAGAAGAGATTTCAAATGAATAGAACCTTCTACTTATGGTGAAATGCTAAGCTTCTTGAGGAAGCTTTAAAAGGTAAATTAATAACCGGATCGTGACAAGTGAAGGTTGGATTGCGATCTGATAACCTTGAAAATTAATAACCACCATACTAGAGCGTGACGCGCTTTCAGGACCGCAATCTGGATCCAGGTCCAAAAACTCACTGGAAAGCTCAACATATCGCTATCAAGAGTCTGAATTTAGCCTTTGCTTCAACTTCAAACACTGTTTCACCATTTTGTAGCCCAAATTTAAGAAAAATGCATTTCCATCAAAGATGTAATCATTTCAGTTGACTTTCAAACCCCACTTGAATAAGCTCCATCAATGTCGTATGCGAGAGTTGTGTTGGACATATCAAACACCGCCACAATTCACATGAATACAGAAACACTTCTGCATATATTTCCCTTGATTCTCGGCTTCACTTCCAAAATCGTAATCGAATCGGCAAAAATAGCTTCTATTTACGTAAAACTAAAATAAGATAATAAAAAATATAAATATATACAAATAAAGCCAGAAAATTCGGACGAACGAAGACCAAAACTCAATCTCCTAATATGTCGACTGCACCTCATGTTGACCCGAAGAACATCATTGAGTTTCGGGTCAACGCACGCGAGCCTTAAAAAAAGGCAAAAAATCATCACTTCAAGTAGGATGCACCCGATGTATCCAAAATTCAATTTTGTTTTTACAATATCTATATAATACGTACAACATAAAAAAAAAGTAAAAGTCCAGATATAAATGCACAATAAGGTTCGTCCCTTATGTAGCACATAATATTTTTTTAAGCGCTGTTAGAGAAAAATATGTTTGGACATATACTTGGTTCAAGACACAAACCCATTTTCAAACCAATCAGCAATTTGCTGGCGGCTTCAAAGTAGCTAATTAAAAAAAGAGTTCGTTTGGGGGAATCGAAATATTGTTGGGGCATTTTCTATCAATAAATCAGGCTTGAGATTAGATCGAATGAACATTTACTTGTACTCAAATTGATGTTCACTTTATCCATTAAATTGAACATGTGTTGTTTCTTTAGGCCAACATAAATCAGTTTTAATATTAAAGACGTTTAATAACAACAACACACCAGTTCGAACATACTACAATCATAAGTCATCTCATTTGTTATCTTCATTATAATATAGATACAAAATTGTCCCAATAACCGAGGGAGGGAGGACCCTGATTTAAAAAAAAAAAAAAAAAAAAAATACTACTAGTGAAGACAATCAACAAACGAAGAATACACACTCTACAATCATGCAAAATATAATAATACGTGGTCGTGTCCTAGACAAAAAGCCAATCTTGTGATAGATACCTTTGTACATGATTAAACAAACTCTACACTTATAGTTGTACATGACCACTGACCACAACATCTGCTTGCTTGCACACCTCCTGGCAATTAAAACTACGTCAGCGCGAGATGATGGCAAACAGCATTTCGATAAAGTTTTCATGTAAAAACTGCAGTGTCTCTCTCACCTTCAAAATGATGGCAACAGCTTCTTTATGATTTTTGGTGATCGAAATCGAAATGGAAGAACAGAGACATATCTCCACTAGTTTAAACATGCTTCAGAGATGCCACGAGATGACATTGTTGATGTCAGAAGCGTACCCCGGAAACCTTCTTCCGTTTTGTGTGCATCAGAATTTGGGTCTGAAAGCTCGTCTGCAGATTAGTGTATTAGACAAGTACTAGAAGTGTCATTCAAAGGTAAAATCTAAAATTATTCGACTGCCGACAGATGAAAATTTTATAGCTTAAAGCTGCAGCATCGACTACCAATACCGGTTTTAGGAAGGAAGGCGAGAAAAAAAGGATTAGAAAATAAGACATAAGAGAAAACAAAGAGAATAATGGAAATTCAATTGTATACCACAAAACCTGAGAGAATGAAACTTGATTAAATATGTAAAACAAAATACAAATTATCAGGTGCTACATATTAAGCATATACACTACACAATGAAAATCTCGAAGACTTAACTGTGGACAACTTGCGCTGTACCATTACAGGAAATGATTCACTACCTACTTCCATGTGGCAGATATGATTCAAATTGCACCAAGACTTGGTAATACTAGTTATTCTAAAGCCAGAAAAATTTAGACTCATTTTTAGTTATTTCTATTTTCTTTCTTCACCTTAACAGAGTACAGATGTTGCAGGTAGTTCAGAATAACTTATTTCTCTTTCGATGCAAACATATTAAAACTATTATAATTACTATCTTTGATTTGATTAACATGAGATGAGAGAATAGAGGACGAGTCACCATGCAGATGACATCTTGAAAGGGCTAAACATTAGCAGTGATCAATCTAGGAACTGATTATGATTTAACCGCGCAATCTCATCAAACTTAAGAAAGAAAATTTGTCAATTTTAATTACCTGACACGAAACTCTAGAATTAAACAACCTATTTCTTACGTATGAAGAGAAGCTACCTGGGAAAGGTGTTATTCAAGTAATAAATATCTAAGACTGAAAGTCACTATGACTTACCAGCAATATCACGATTCTCATGGATCTTCGAGTCGGTCACCCATAGAATATCTCCAGGAAAAATATTAACATCAGCAAGACAAGCTGTTTCACCATCAATTATGTTGGAACCTTTGTGAAGTATCTGGTTCTCCTTAACCACCTACATAAATTTAGAGCACCATGTATTAGATGACCTGAAGCTGTTCAGCTTGTTAGGTGTTCTTATATTTCTGTTCCGAAAATCGCAGTTAAAACATATTTGATAAACTTATTCTCTATTTGTTTTTTGGTTGTCATGCAATTGCTTGGCTCTAGTCAACCCATTGTTAGGACTGAAATTTACAATTGACACCAAATGCGAGTAAGAGAAAAACATAGTATATATCTTACCCCAAAGGATTCCCATATCATCATCTTCAGCTGGTAAATGGATGTAGAGCCAGAAACATTCAAATTTACAGAATTTCCATATGTTGCCTTCCTTGACCGCTTGGAAGTTCGACGATTTGAATCTAAACTGCTCCCTGAAGCTTCTAAGATTGATTTTGGAGGATCCTTTCCGCTAATTAAACAAACACATATGTCCTCATTCGTATAATTAAGTTTCTTCATCAATTCCGAACTTTCCCTCTCACCGATGCACTCTTCACAAACCTACGGAGAAAGGAACTTGATCAATTGTACATGTGCCATAGTCGAGCTGAAAAAGTATCCGCGGGTCAGCTAGCAGGATAAAGGCATTCCTCGAGCAGTCAATACACTAACATAAAAAAATTATGCATTGAATATTTGAAAGAACCAGGAATAACTATCAGTAAGCATAAACTGCAAACATTTTGAACTTTACACAATTATTTAGTTTGTCACAAGCTTATAGTCGAGCATCAAGAAGAGATATTTTTTTTTGGTGGGCATATTCGAAACTAATCCCGATATCAAATGACCTGTCTCGCCTACATACTAGAGGCTGCAGAAAATAAAACCAGTATAACAGTTTATTACTTTTTGAAGGCAAGTATTTTATTTAAGGGGGATCCAGGGTGCATCCATAAATACTACATCGTTGTATCTACCATTACTTCTCACATCACCCTGGTAGGTCATACTGTCCTACATCAATTGAGCTAACAATTTCAGCAGGGCATACGAATAAAAAAAAATTAACCTCATCACTATAAGCATAAAATGGAAGACCAAGATTACAAAATACCTCAGGAGAAGTCTTAACAATAGGCCTTTGTAACAGGGTCATATTAACTTCATCGGACATATTTACATCATCCTCAGCAATTGGCATCTCTTTGCAAGACCCAGTCGGGCCATCTTCCACAACATTATCAACCTCGATTCTGGCAGAAACACATTTGGACTCTGAACCACCCCAGTCTCCACAGAGTGATCTCCAATCATCCTCGGCAATCAGTGTTAGTTCATCTGTCTAAAATAGAAAATTGAACAAAGGGAATCTCATATTAGGGTGTTCAAAAAGGAGGGTGCAGTTATACATATTTAAAAGGTTTGACAATCTACGAACCCTAGAGGAGACTCTAGTATATCAGTGAGCCATGCCCATTCATCGTATTAGTATGATAAGAAATCAGAAAGGATGGGAGACTTACAGCAGCTGACTTTTGGAAAATAAGTTCACGCTTCCAGAGGAGTTCCGGAGGCCTTTCAAGTAATTGACAATGCTGATGCACAAATAAGAGAAGTTAACACAACAATCAGACTACAATATAATAACAAAACCAACTGCAGAACAATCAGTGTGAACGATGCTGTCTTATAAAAAAAAAACATTGGAGAAAACGATGGATATTTTATGAACTTGAATGAGCTCAGTTCTCCAATGCCTATAAAATATCAGTCTAAAGACAGCAGGAAGCAAATAGAAAATAAAACATATATATATATATATATATATATATATATATATATATATATATATATATATATATATATATATATTTAATAAGCATTGACGAAAATATACATAAAACTTAAGATGGCAATGGATCGTTCGACAGGTTTTTCTAAACCCAAGATCTAACCTGTGAAAAATTAAAACCCAAACCCGCCCAGTTAATGCCAAACAAGAAATTTAATGTCTCTTAACTTATCGTTATATTTTTCTCGTATATTTACAATAAAAACAATCTCAATATTCTAATGCAATATTTCTAAAAATGTGTGCATATTCTATTAAGTGATAATACAAATATATCATTAATTATATTAAACTAGTCCACTATACAAAGTTCAAAGGGCAAATCTGCAGCGGTGATCGAGAACTGGTGGAGATGGCATACGAGAAATGAAATTTCTGAAAAGTGAACCCGGTGAAAAGAGGCATAAATGGGAAGATTTAAAAAGATGAATGGAACTTTGGAAAGTGAAAATCCTAATTTAGTTTATAAAAAAAAGTAGATAATATACATATGCTTAGGTTCTGGGTCGGGTCCTGAAAGATCGGATACCCGACCCAAAACTGCCCAGTTCTAAAAATCTAAACCATTATCTGCCCCAAAACCATTTAGCTTACCCATACTCCCCCAAAATGGCTCAGTTCTGGGTTTGAAACCCGTCAAACCCGTACCCATTGCCGTCAGTAATAAAACTTGGTGAAAAATGAAGGGAAAACCACCAAAGAGGATGATGGATAACCTTTTCACATAGCAGCATATCAACAACCTCGTTCAAAGTATCAAGTTCTGCAGAGGAAGCATTTTTCCCATTAGCATTAATGTAGCTTCTCCACTTTGAGAGCCAAGATGAGGGCAATAAATAGTATCTGGTGTCCGGAAAAAGAGCCAAGTTCTTATTCATGGCTAACTTTTCGTGAAGCTGCCTCTGCTTCAACTTGAACTCTCTGCAACATACAATTCCAAGTAAGCCCCAAAAGATATATTAATTTTCAACTAAGTGATTATTTTTACAACCTTAAACTGTCTTCTGAGAATGCAGCTTCTGTAAGTTCAGCACTGCAAGAAGAACACGGTTCAGAGTTGGAACGAAAAGTTGAACAGCCCACAGAGTCATCAGGCTTCACCGTCATGGCAGTTTGATGTATAAAATTCCAAAGGCTCTCAGGCACCAGTATACGTTTAGCCCCAGAAGCTAGTTCAGGCATAAGTTCACCATGGGGGCATCTAATTGATGCCGTCGGTCCAGAATCAGCATCACATGGCAAGTCTATGTTTTTCCGGCGTAGCCACTGCTGCAACCTACAAAGCGTAAGATCAACAAACAGTTCTAACTATAAATATGAGATCAAGATTACCATTAATAAATCAATACTACTTTTGCTCAAATTCAGCTGCTATACACATTTGGTAACACACTAACACTAAGAAACATACAGACTGATACAACTTCCAGATGCCGAAAAGAGTGTTCAGCTGAAGTGAAAAACACGTGAAAGAATGAAGAAAGTCATCCTATGAAATTACTGAGATCCCAAATCAATTTTCACAGTATTTTTTTCTTCTTTTTTTCTGTTATTACTCAACAATCTGCAAGTCACTCTTGGTTTCACATAAAAAATGGCCTAGTCTCACTTCATGCTTCAGCTATTTAATGGGGCTCAATTACTTTATTTTACCACTTCTCAGTTCAGTAAATGGTTGAATTTGTGGCCGGATGCCTTTGAAACTTAAATCTTTCCTTTATTATTTAAAAATTCATGTAAAAGCAATTCATCAAGTAATATCCACAGGATGCGTGCATATTTTTCAAACATGAATTTTTGTGTTGCACTCCACACAATTATAGTTTAAGTAGGTCTTTCTTAAATAGTAGCATGCAGTGAGTGAAGACAATCAGACAAAAGACAAGAAATTTAGCTCAACGGTGAAGGAAAATCAACTCTTTTACACATTTCATACCACGATTTTGATATGTAATACAGTTCTCCATCTAAAGGCTTCCCGGAAAGAGCTGCCTCTGCTAGTTCTTTCATCAGTGATTTCTGATCCCGATACACGTTTGCACGGACCAAATTGCGGCCCATCTCGAATATGCAATCAGCGCAATAGTCACTCTTAGCCAATGTTGGCCCCCCATCATACTAGTCATAAGAATCACGGAAAATATTATCAGAAAAAATCTATGGGCAAAACTGAAATAATCATATGCTAAACTGTTCAAAAGTCTGAAGCAAATGCTAATGATTCCGACTACATCACAATAGAAGCACTAAAATGAATAATTATCTACACATTTATTTGAAGTCACCTACTGGGATTAGTCCCATCAAGAAAATCAAAAATGTGGAATTCAGGGAATTGGTTTTGCAAAATAAAAAAATAGTAGTTCGATGTTCTGAAAAGATATATTCATCTGGTTGCACTTTCATCTTGTCCAGATCTTGAACGAGGATACTTTTTCAGTAATTTACACCGTAACTCTTTTAGATTTATCACTAACCAATAGAATTGCAAATTAATGTGGAAACATCAATTGACATGTGAAAAGGGTATCTTACATTAATAACATATCATGCATAAGGAACAGCAACAAATGATACCTTAGAAAATAATGTAGTCCAGGCTTCAGCTGACAAACGCTTCATGTGGTTAGTTTTTGAAACTGGTACCTTGGCATGCAAGCACTGTATAGATGAGTTGTCAATAGTCCTGCATAAATTACTTGTTTTATCGACATTTATCCTCACAAGGCTTAATATATTTTCAAACGCTATTACACTTCCTGAATACAGCTTCAGGGTTATGGAATCGTAAATAAATAGGAGATTAAGTAAGTTTCAACCTTTTAAAACATTAATGACCCTGCTCTTCCTGTGAAATTAAGGTTCTGATTTTAAATTGAAGTTATCTATCCTCCACTAATACATTTATGAGTAAAATTAGACAAGCAGGGATGTTAAGAGCAGATCTAAGAATACACGGCATCTGTGTATTGAGCTTCAACATGGGGAGGGACATCTCCAGAAAAGTGAAATTTAGATACATTAACATAGAAAAGTGTTCCAAACCCATGAGTTAATGTACGCTTTACAAGTCTAAGCAGAAATGTTTTTGTTTTACTTACAATGGAGTGACACTGTCTGCCCACTGACGAAGCCACTCAGTACTAATCCAGAAGTACGGCTTCTCGAGAGATAGAACTGGAGCTTCTGAAAGGATTGAACGCACCTCTTGTCGGCGCTTCGTAATGCAACTCAGCTCAAATTCTTTTTTTGACTTGTAACGTTCACAAGAATCAAGAAATGTTGAATTCAGCATATCCACATCCTTCAAAAGATGGGATGGAAGAGGACTGTTGGTTTCTTGTAAAAATACAGACCCTTCAGTTTCCATTTTGTGTTTACCAGACTGTGCACTAGTTCTTTCACCATTTATGATTGATTGCCTACGAACATACATTAGCATATATGCGTCACCGGATGAAAATGTTTGTACACGATTAGCCCCATTTGAATCTAAAGATTGTAGCTGGGTAGAATTCAGATGATTCCCATTCTCAATAGCATCCACACCGTTTACATATGCTGAGCTTACTGGCTCACTTTTCCCAGTTTTGGCTGCAGGTAATGATGCAGTGGACCCAAATGGCTGTTGACCCAAATTCGAGACTTGTTCATCATCAAATTCCCACCACTCACCAGTGTTCTCATCCTTTATATGGGCTGTATAATGACCACTGTCCACCGCAGAGCCCTTGTGTATTAAAACAGCAGCTAAATCATATATCAAATCCAACTGAGAACACTCAGATAATCTTCGTGCCATATTTAGTTCTCCAGGGAAACAAAATACTGAAGTGATCTTTTTCTTTGTGGTTGTCTGCAAATGGACCCAAACGAATCCGTAAATAAAGTTGACAGAAGAAAAATGCAAATGAATGTAATTTCAGTAGGTACTGCATTTTCACCATTGATCAGTTGATAAGTCCTACTGTCCAATGTTTCGCCTAAATAGTGAGGCCTAAACATAGTGATAGCAAAAGTAACTGCTAGTCGAGTTAACTTATTTCAAAGGATGACTGGAGAGCTCAAGGCCACTATATTAGACTATTAGTAAAGCAGAAAAGTAGAGACAGAAGGTGTGAGAAAACAATTACATTTGGAAGGAAAACACAACGTTTGAGTTGAAAATTTAGGACAGCAGGCAGTGACCGCAACTTAATACTACGAGTAGCATCAGCTCTTGTAGCACACGCATCACAATAATATTGATTGTCTCCTTGAAGCTCCTCTATGCTAAGGTAATCATCTAAACTCTCATCCAGACTCTTTAAACCTTTAACATTTAACTCCAGTTCATAGAAGTCCTCAATTTTTGACGACGCTTCAGACTCGTTTCCACATTTTGAGCACCTAGTTCAAAGAAGCAAAATCATGATCATTCATTTCAGAAATGCAAGAAAAGAAAGAAAGAACGAAAGAAAGAGAGGCAAGAATGTGAGACAAGTCATTACTTCATAGTAACTTTACAATTAATAATTAGATTATAGGAAAATTATTCCCCACAATTTCAATTCCTTGAAAAGGTGATACATCAACGCAAATAGAACGCAATATAAAATAACAAACATGGAATGTTACTAGACACCATGCCGCTGCATTATAGTCAAGAAAATTTTGAGAGAAGAGCCTTTTAGCAAAATGTCCACCCGTTGGTAAAAGTTCTGCACACAGTATGTGTATAAACATCTCCCGGTTTCATACTAAAAATAAACTTGGTACAAGTTACTCGGACAAAGGGGAGATGATTAGAGGGCGTGATGTCTTAAGCTGTAAGAACAGACTAATTTCAATAATTACCCAGGGAATTTCTTTCGTCGTAGATTTTAAAATGATTATTAGTTACACTTCAACTTAAAGAAGATTTAGGCAACAAGGTTGACACCATTACCACATGAAATGTCAGGGTGGTTAAACATTATAAAAGTTGTAGACTTAGTTTCACCATAGACTTGAATATAATCATCAACTAAACCTTGTGATTCCGAATCTCACTCTGTTGTTTGAGTATGCTCTCTTTCTTCCTAAATGTCCTAAAATCGATCCATGATACATGTAATCTAAATTAAAGATATTCAAAAACTTTAGTACAAACGTAATGGATTATTATTTTTCTTTGCAGTTTAGTCTTACAGTAGATATTCTGAGTCTATGGGCCACATATAAGCACGGGACAATCATATTTTGCGAGGTCAAGAGGAAAGATCGTGATAAGAACACATCATACCTAGTTACGTGTGACACACCTCCGCGGAAAAGGTCTTGTACAATTGTCCTGGCCTTTGCAACTCTGGACTGGCTCAAGCATCGCTCAAGCAAGGAAAAGAGTAAGGTGAGAAATTCGTGGCTGTCCTGCTGAACACCATTGTCAAGTTCCAAGGTCTGGATAAATGGTGCTGAATCCACAAAGGCCATCTTACTGGAGTGCAGCTGTGCAAAAAGTCTTGCAAGGTTATTCAAAACAGGCTGCTCACCCAAGACTTCAGGTTCAACAGAGAAAACGCCTTCTCTGAATGATTTATTCATGTACAGGCACTGCAGTATACTATTGGCATAGCAAGTTGCACCAAGATTTGTAAGTCCTGCGGGTGTAGTGGAGGATGCGCGAAGGTCAACCGAAGGGTCAGGACCAAGGGCATTTACAATTTCCGAAGTCTTCTGCCACAAGCCAGATTTCCGACTTCCATTAGGAGGTGGGACCAACCCACAGAAGCAATTAGGGTTGTCCTTGGTATTTACTCGACATCCTTGACAGAAAGGTTTCCATATCATAAAAAGCTGATTTACATCATCTTCACTCACCTCTCCATTTGAAAGAATCTTCCTACATCCCAAAACCAAATTCTTGAAAAAACAAAACATATTTCTTCAATTAAAGAATCACAATCAGTTCAACTGCAGTTTTACTTCATATAAGTTCTTCTTCTTATGTTCTTTTATTGTTCTTTCTCCGTCAATGACGTATATAACAAATTACAGATATCATACCCTTTAACTACAGAAATGAAGTAAATGAAATTTTAGCAATATAAACAAATCAGCCGAAATGATAAAATGGAAATCAAAAACTCCGGAAGTAACCTAGTAACTACAGTTAAAACCTAGAAGAACATAAATCGAAGCGGAACCTCAAACAACTCATATATCAAATCATATATCAAATTCGCAAGTAAAACCATAGCAGATATTTATATCATTATTTTCTACAAAATATGCTAATAAACCTCTATAAAAATCAAGAAAAAGAAAAAAGAAAAAAAAAAAAAAAGCAAATTGCCGTAAATAGCAGTTACACATAGAAACCACAAAAATCACATCATACAAATTAAACGAATAAAATTGAAAAAAACGAACAGAAATACCTGTAAATTTCAGTGATGGCCTCTGCATTATCCTCGGCCCGACTCCTCTTATTTTTACTCCTCGTCGCCGGCCGATGATTCCCCATCTTCATATTTCTTATCACCCTAGAATGATAATCACTCAAAAAAAAAAAAAAAAAAAAAAAAAAAAAACAATTACACAGATACACCGCAAAATTCGAAGTATATATTTATGATTCGGAGACGATGGCCTCGTCGATCCTCTGTGGTGATGGATTTGGAGCGATCGAGAGATGAAGAGTCAGAAAGCAGAGGTTTTGGAGTACCGTAATAATTTCATTTTTAGGGCTCTCGTTTATATATTTTATTTTGATTTTTCATTGTCAAAATTAATTTTGTTTTACTATTTTTTTATGTAAATAAATAAATATGTGCGTACGATATTTTTTAGGTTGCGCGGGGTAACTTTCGATTTTCCCTCCTTTTTCTTGTGCTAAAAAGCCTGAGAGGAGGGAAAAAATGAAGCGGAGGACAAGATCGGATCAGGTGGTCTGTGCCTACATGTCATGGGGCTTAATATTGTTACACGTGTGAAACATTTTGGAAATTGCTAATTTAACCTAGTATATTTTTTTAGTCCCACTTGTTCTTTTTTATATGAACAAATCCTCTTGGTTTAAATGTTTCATTTTACACGCACCAAATTTATTATATTATGGGGAAACTACAGATAAATCTCTAATCCAAAACTCAACTCACAGATCAGTTCCTAGGTAGTTTTCCCAAGCAATTCAGTCCCTATTCACGCGTCTGACATGCAGATCAGTCCCTAATGTGAATTTTGAATATTTATTATATTCTCTTTTCACTCTCACCCTTTTCTCTCTCCTGCTTTTCTCTCTCCTGCTTTTCTCTCTCTTCATCTTCTCTTTCTTTCTTCATCTGCTCTCTTTCTTCTCTATTTCTTCTCCCTTTCTCTCCTCTGGTTTGCTCTTTTTCCGGCGAAAAAATCACTGTAAAACCCACCCACCCCACAATGGCCACAAATGATGTATCAAATGATTTACCCACTGTGATTCTTGGAAGTTGTCGATACAAAATGGAACTTCACATTATTTCCATAAAAAGTAATTCGACCTTAATGGAGATATATGGTGCTATTATCAACAAATGGAATCATATCCATCCAAATGCACTGATCCTCCAATACTTGGCTCCTCGGGAAAGATTGTATGTGACATTGGGCAGTGATGAAGATGTGGAGAATATGGTTGCATTGCATCTGATAATGAAGATGAGTGTGGTCGACATTGTCGTGATCCGCAAAGATGAAGCTAATTCGCGTGGAAAGAGGGTTCGCACCGATGGCTGGTAGGTCTCCATCTTTTTCTGTACTGCTGAAATGCATTTCTTTATGGTTGTTAATTATTGTGTGATACATAGTATAAAATATGGCACATAATAGTATCATGCTAATATAAATATGGTATGGACGTATGGTACTTACAGTACGTAACCTTGATCTGAGTAGTATGGGTGATAGGTAAATTTGGTACTGCTGGTGGGAAAACATAGTATCATATAATGAGGAAGATAGTACGTAACCTTCATCTGAATAGTATGGGTGATAGGTAAATTTGGTACTGTTGGTGGGAAAACATAGTATCATATAATGGGGAAGATAGTACGTAACCTTCATCTGAATAGTATGGGTGATAGGTAAACTTGGTACTATTTGTGGGAAAACTTAGTATTATATAATGGAGAAGATAGTATGGAACCAGTGCATTGTTATGATATTTTCATGTACATTGTTATTTGGATTCCACTCTATTGTAATCCATTTTTAAAAATTTTTTGAAACCAAAAGCGGCGATCAATCGATGGAAATCGAGGGTAATCCGCTTGGAAATTCAATTGATGCATGGAGACATTGCATCCGTGGGGAGAATCAGTTTTTTAAAGATCCTGATGATTTTAGGCATATGCTGAAAAACTATTCTATTGCTAATAATCGATCATTTAAGTACATGAAAAATGATCAACAAAAGATCATAGCAGTATGCATTGACGAAAACTGCAAATGGAGGGTTTATGCATCATTGTACAAGTCAGATAAGTTATTTAGCATTCGCAAGTGCAATCTTGAGCACACTTGTGGTGATGCTACTCTTCGTACAAGGGGTCATCCTAAAGCCGATGCTACATGGATTGCTCAAATTATGAAACGAAAATTGAGAACGCAGCCAGCTTACACACCATGTGGTATGTTAGAAGATATCCGAGACGATTATGGTCTGGAGCTTCAGTACTACACAGCATGGAGGGGTAAAGAAAAAGCAATGCGTCATATCCATGGTGATGAGACGACATGTTATGATAAACTGAGACGCTATTGTCGTGCATTAAAAATGCATAACCCTGGTAGCATGGCAGAGTATGAGATTGAACCTGCTACTCAAAAGTTTATTCGAATATTTATTAGTTTTGGGAGTTCTATTTCCGGCTTTCATCGGTGTAGGCCGATGATATGTTTGGATGGGACTCACATTAAAAATAAGTACAAAGGATGCTTGCTTTCTGCTGTGTGCAAGGATCCAAATGATTCCTTATATACATTGGCATACGCAGTTGTTGATGCTGAGAATGATAAAAACTGGGAGTGGTTTTGCATTAAACTGAAACAAATTCTAGATCTTCACAATGACAATAGATCTTTTACCATTTTCTCTGATCGTCATTCGGGGCTTCTTAAAGCCGTCCCGTTGGTATTTCCTAGTAGCCACCATGCATATTGTTTGCGACACTTGGTGGATAACTTTAGAACTCAGGTATTTTGATTCTCTTTAATATGCAAATTGGAACGTACCATTTGTCACCTCATGTCATACTTTTGTATAACATGTTTCATACTTTTGTATAACATGTTTCATACATTTGTGTAACATGTGTCATACTTTTGTATAACATGTTTCATACATTTGTATAGCATGTTTCATACATTTGTATAGCATGTTTCATACATTTGTATAACATGTTTCAAAATAATATAGGTCCTGAGGAAGTACCCATTGCACAACAAGTCATATTGGGCGAGTGTTTTACATAATGCTGCATATGCTCCTACTCGGCAGGAGTTCGATGCAACTATTTCTCGTATAGTGCAATCTATGCCTCTCGCGGCATCATTTATTTCGAATTCTGATCCAAATCATTGGGCCAATGCCTATTTTTCTGGAGAAAGATGGGGAATCGTGAACAATAATCAGGCAGAAAATTGGAATGGTTGGGTTAAAGATGCCCGATCTTTGCCTGTTCCATCCATGATTGATCACATACGGATCAAAATAATGGAGATGCTAGTTAAACGACAAGGAAAAAGTTTGGCAATGACTGGCATATTGTGCAAGAAAATTCTAAAGAGATTAACAATCAATCATATGGCCTCTCGTTCCTTAAAATATTGTAGATCAAGTAGTACCGCTTTTGAGGTATATGATGAGGACAAGTCGTATAAGGTTGACTTGCAGTACAAGACTTGTTCTTGTAAAGCATGGCAATTAGAAAAACTTCCATGCAAACATGTGTTGGGAAAATTGGTTAAAAATTGAGTCATGAACAATTTTTATCAATGTTAGTGTACGGTCTAATTGAGTACATAAATGAATTTCGGATTAGAACCAATTTTGTGGTGAATGAAAAATTACTAGTCCAAAAATATAAGGAAAGTGGGATTTTAAGTTATCCCACATTGGAAAAGTAGAGAAGTACTGAGCTGTATTTATATCAAAATATGGGGACAAAGGGTCACGCCCTTTGGGCATTCAACTTTGTTTGGGAGAAAGGCCTATATGTTATATGTTTCAAATCGTGCCCGCGCGCGCGCGCCGCCGCCGCCGTCCGGCCGGCCGGCCGGCTCGCTCGTTCGTTCGTACGTACGTACGTACGTATGTATGGATTCCTCACTTCAATCCAAATACAGCCTACTGCATATTCAGCCTTCCCTTTACAGATTCTCTCGAAAAGTTCTACACAAAGTACAGTTCGTCGTACTTGGGATTTGGAGTGCTCCTATTCCAAGTTTTGCCGTTGTATCTTGGGAGACGATTTCCATTTAATCCGTTAGCACCGTTGCGGGGAAATTTCGTCTTAAGGACAGAGACAACTCGCCTCGGCAAAATTCTCGTTCATAGCAGGTTACCAACAACATGCATGTGCATGTTTGGAGTCAAAAGGATACTCAGTATATGAGTTTGTTGATCCATGCTTTCATATTGATACGTACAAACAGGTATATCAATTCACGATTAACCCAATTCCCTCGTTTGATGAGGACTTTGACTTGTACGATGCGTGTAATGCTCCGCCCGATGTCTTTGTTAATGCACCTGATTCGAGAACTCGACCGGGACGTAGAAAGACAAAAAGAATTCCTTCAGAAGTGCAAACTCGTAAACTGAAGTGTACTCGTTGTGGGAAGCCTGGACACAATCGTCGTACTTGCACACAACCAATCTGACTAGCAATTTTTTTTTAATGTAAATTTTGTCTGCATTTGTGTTACTTAAACTAACTAGGTTTGTTTCTAATGTAAATTTTATGTTTTTCATCAGGGAGGACAAGATGGAGGAGAGCTTACATGATTGCCCATTATGTTATTCAAGTGATTGAAGTGAATGAAAACTGGCTGTTTGTACTTTATTATTATGTGATTTGTACTATGTTGATTTGAACTTTGTACTATGTTTCAATTTGCACTATGTTTTTGCTATTTGTAGTTTGTACTATGTATTAGGTACTCTGTTCATTGATGGTTTATCATTTTCAGTCTAATGGTACTATTTTTATTTACACATGGTATTATCTATGAGATAGGATGGTATGAATTACTCAATTTATGACCGTTACAATATAGCCGTTGCTTACAATATAGCCGTTGCTTATTGTCAGAACTAGTCAAGTCATAATATGACCATAAATGACACATAGGCTCATTTGTTTCTAATTCATGGCTTCTTCGAGTAGCACCACTCAAATGAGTGGGTTAAAATACAAAAAAGGGAAATGCAAGCGTCTTGATTGTGGGAAGAAAACAATAATCATGGTTTCAGAAACTATTTCGAATCCCGGAAGGTTATTTTACTGTTTCCCACACCATGGCTACTCCCATTGGTGTGAACCATTTGAAGTTGGGCAAACTTTTTCCAACTCAAATCGTGAAGAAAATGAAGCTACAAGTGCGTCGATGAACCAAGTCCATCAAGAAAGTGAAGTGAAGAATTGCAATTCTGAAGGTGGAGTAGTTCATAGTTTGATAGTGTTGAATCTAGTAATATTTGCAGTCTACAAGCTATGTAAAACCTATGTACTGTTGTTTAATTAGTGAACATAAGAGTACAATGTATAAGCTGGTAAAGTTCGGGTTATTCGTGACTATAGTACGCTTTGTTCACCAATTAAGTACAATGTTTAAGCCGTTAAAGTACAAGTGAGTCGTCACTATAGTACGATTTGTTCACTGATAAAGTATATGTTTGCCATTCATATAGTATTTTTACATTCTATATATTATTGTCGGGCCAATGCATCCATATGATCGCATTTTAAGACACAACTCTTCAGTTTAAGACTATTAAGAATGAATGGAGACAATGTGGGAGTCGATCAACATCGACTATGGTAAGAATTGAGGAAAGTATTAGTTTTACACTTGAGCATTGTAGACTTGTATGAATATATTGTATAGTATATGAGTATCATGTATGAAATTCAACATATTTATGGGATCTTGTATTCCAAACGCAACAATAATGCTCACCTACCTTAAAATAATCATTTAAAACATAATTTATGCAACTCCCGTACTTATTGATCATTAAAACGTCGATGAAATTGGTACAATTCAATTCATCAAAAAATATAGTACGCTTTGTTCACCAATTAAGTATAATGTTTAAGCCGTTAAAGTACAAGTGAGTCGTCACTATAGTACGATTTGTTCACTGATAAAGTATATGTTTGCCATTCATATAGTATTTTTACACTCTATATATTATTGTCGGGCCAATGCATCCATATGATCGCATTTTAAGACACAACTCTTCAGTTTAAGACTATTAAGAATGAATGGAGACAATGTGGGAGTCGATCAACATCGACTATGGTAAGAATTAAGGAAAGTATTAGTTTTACACTTGAGCATTGTAGACTTGTTTGAATATATTGTATAGTATATGAGTATCATGTATGAAATTCAACATATTTATGGGATCTTGTATTCCAAACGCAACAATAATGCTCACCTACCTTAAAATAATCATTTAAAACATAATTTATGCAACTCCCGTACTTATTGATCATTAAAACGTCGATGAAATTGGTACAATTCAATTCATCAAAAAATATAGTACGCTTTGTTCACCAATTAAGTATAATGTTTAAGCCGTTAAAGTACAAGTGATCGTCACTATAGTACGATTTGTTCACTGATAAAGTATATGTTTGCCATTCATATAGTATTTTTACACTCTATGTATTATTGTCGGGCCAATGCATCCATATGATCGCATTTTAAGACACAACTCTTCAGTTTAAGACTATTAAGAATGAATGGAGACAATGTATGACTATATTGTATAGTATATGTGTATCATGTATGAAATTCAACATATTTATGGGATCTTGTATTCCAAACGCAACAATAATGCTCACCTACCTTAAAATAATCATCTAAAACAATAATGGAGACAATGTGGGAGTCGATCAACATCGATTATGGTAAGTTTTTTGTGAATACACATGTGAAGTACGCTTTGTTCATCAAATAAGTACAAGTCTATTGTTGACAAGGTATCTTCGAATGGACTAGAAAGTATTTGTTGCTCATTTTTATGGTACGCTCGTATTCTTTATACAAACTAATTAATCGCAAAATAAAGTACCATGTGTTCAAAAGGCAAGTACATTTCATCGAAACATATAGTACAATGTATACAATGAAAAAGTACGAGTAGAGCTAATCAATAGTATTATTAGCTCTACAACAAAAGGACAGATTGTTTATGACATAAAAACACATTCACCTGTTCATTTAATTAATTACAAAAAACACAAGAACCCCAAAACACTTCCACTCCCAGTTTTTTCACAATAACGCCAGATCTATTTCATATTTAGCTTCCACTTCTACTCCCCGATGCCTCAGAAAGATAGCTGCTAGTTTTGGGCGAAGTGTTTTGATATCGCAAGTTTTTGCCTTAAACCAAATATCTTCACTGTTTACAGCATGACAATATGCCCACATGCAGACAAACAAGCCGCAATCAAGGTTCCCATCCTGCTGCCTATATCCATGAACCCATTTAGCTTCCGATTGTATCTCCAACCCAGACCTTCTTTCAACCACCTTGCTGTAAAACGAGGCCTACGAAAATAAAATATTATATTAGTCTACAACAATTCGCAAGAATAAAGAATAACTAATTACAAGAATATGGGCTTACGACATAATCCCCAATTCCTGGGAAATTCGGAGAATAGTCTATGGAGTTCCAATGGTAAATACATTTATCTATTGGGTTCAGAACAAGCAGGAACCAGTGTTCACTGGAATTGATAGGTATCATGACAAATGTTTTGCTGAAGATATTTGCTGTGTTTAGCTTGTCAAAAGCCATCGTTCCAAAAATAGTAAAATCATTGAGAAGACGATCAAACTTGGCATCGCTCATTCGTTCTACGTCCACCCGAGGTCGCGACATTAACTCTTGCTACGAAACATAATAGAGAATATTAGATAAACATTGTAATGTGTCCAAAATTATTTGTTAAACCACTATATACCTGGGCAGGGGAGTCAAGGTAATCAATCTCATGTCCATGCTGGTTCATGATAGATTCGGAACATAATAGATTCAAGTACAAATCTATGTGTTCTGCACTCAGCATTTCATCAAATAAAAGTTCGCACATATGCCTTCCCGTCAATTGATGTGGGCCTCTCTCCACAATAATTTCACTACAGTAAGACATAACCATGTACTATTGGATAAGTAAACTTGTACTATGTACAAAGTTACTACATACTATAACATGTGGTCAACATATACTATTGGATAAGTAGACTTATACTATGTACAAAGTTACTACATACTATAACATGCAGTCAACATGTACCATTGGATAAGTAAACTTATACTATGTACAAAGTTACTACATACTATAACATGCAGTCAACATGTACTATGTATTCACTTGACATATACCATTAAAGACATTAACATGTACTATCAAGGTGGTTGTGCTCTTACCCTAAATCAACACTTTCCAAGAACAGATCCAACACTATCCTCTCTTCTTCGGATATTTGGTCACGACGTACGTAGTCCTTTCTTCCCCGGTAATAATCGGCAGTCTATATAACGAATAAATCACACCAATTATGACAAAAAATAATAATAATGTAATACTAATATAATCATAAATACCTTGATCCCAGGGACTGAAACCGAAACCTTGGACACAGGAACTTGTTTACGACCACGTCCTCGTCCTCGTCCTCGCACGCTTGGAACTTTGGCCTTTGACTTTGGCCTTTGACTTTGACTTTGACTTTCGTCTCCTTGATTTCTCTCTCTTTCTTCATTTCGTTCTCCTTCACCTTCCATCCCCTCTACTTCATTTTTTCTCCTTCTTTTTCCCTTTCCTCTATCTCTATCTCTGCCTCTATCTCTATCTCTTCATCTGCCTCTGTCTCTCTCTCTTTTTCTGTCTCTCTCTCATTCTCTCTCTCATTCACTCTCTCTGTCTCTTTCTCTTTCTCTTTCTCCTGCTATTTCTCTATCTCTATCTCCTTTTCTTTCTCTATCTTTTTTTCTTTTTTTCTCTTACTCTGCATTTTTTTTTCTTTATTTTCTTCTTCTGTTACATTCCCCCTCTTCCTTTTTATGTTATTCTTCTTATGCTGTAACTAAAAAAAACAATAGTACGAAACATGTTATACAATAGTATTATATTAGTTGACATATAGTATGTTCCAATGTGAACGGAAGTATGAAGTTTAGGGTTTATTGTATTAATGACTTACAGGTGTTGCTTCCACGTCTTCTATCTCATCTTCACTACCTTCAGAACTTATTTCAACAAACCTATCAACACTAATTCCAACAACTGGACCAGAAATTACTTCCAAAACCGGAGAAAGCAACGCTTTCTCTTTTGGGTACACAGAAAATGGTATAGCCTAATAAACGTAAAAAATTTGTTAGCAAATACCTAATACATTATATATTTTGTAACTCAAAGTGTTACCTGTACTTGTTTTATCTGATCAAAAAGCAACCTAGCTGCTTCTTCATCGATTGGGATTTTGCTGTCTCGCCACCGGAAGAACCGGGGAAATTTGTAAACGCTGGTGGAAACCCCTAGTGACGTGATCCTTTCATGCACCCATGCCTGCGTATTTTGGAATCATTATTAATTGGTATATTCAATATAATATAATATATATTCACTATTAGATATCACTTACCAATAAGCCGATAGTGCATCCATCAAAATACTTTAACCCCCCCTTCAGATACATCTCCATATTCTCAACAAGAGTATCATATACCAACTTTCCCCATGCAAAAGACCCTAAAACCTCCAAATCTTCTACATGCGGATAAACCCACCTTTCTAACGTTTTGTTACCCTTTGGCAGTAGAATAGTATTAAACAGATAAATAGTGTACAATCTGCTGAAATCTTCAACAGATTGTTGATCGGTCATAACTGCATAGGCCTCCAGTTTATAACCAATATATAGCCTCGTCATTAATGATAACTTACCATCAAAAATTCGTGTAATGAAATCAGTGTCTCTGCCATCCATATTCACATCCACCGGTACGCCTTCGTACTGCAGCCCTAATACGATAGATAATTGCTGCGGAGTGAATTCCAAGCGTATAGTATTTCCCCCAAACCAGAAGGCCCGATCTTCTGCATTGAACGCTTGCATGAGAGACACAACCCTAGGGAAGCTGTGGTTTATTTTAGGCATGTCCATGTAGTGATATAATGGATTTTTCTTCAGTACTTCATAATGTTGTTTCTTCATCACTTTTTTCACACCTTCCATAGTTGTTTGAAAGGCGAACGGTGAGCACCTGCAGCCTATTGATAGCTTGCTGCAATCTTCTTTTACAACAATTCCTGCAATTACATACACATAAAACAAATACAATTATAACAAATACAACGTACTATAAAGTTCCACATGTCAATACCATCCGAAGTCACTAGTAATACCATTCAAAGGCACTAGTAATACTATTATGGCATATGACTTATACTACAAGACCATCAAACATTATACTTCTAGTACCACAAGTCAATACCATCCGAAGTCACTAGTAATACCATTCAAAGGCACTAGTAATACTATTATGGCATATGACTTATACTACAGGACCATCAAACATTATACTTCTAGTACCACATGTCAATACCATCCGAAGTCACTAGTAATACCATTCAAAGGCACTAGTAATACTATTGTGGCATATGACACATACTACAGAACCATCAAAGATTATACTTCGAGTACCACATGTTAATACCATCGAAATGCACTATTAATACCATAACTGCGCATGACACATACTATAGAACCAGTACGAAAAATACAATAAGCCTCTTTCCCATATCCTATATGAAACCCTTGTTAGGACTCAAAATGCTTTGGGGACATGCTAAAGTCACCGAAGAATAATACCCATGAGAAAACTGTTACAAAATCATGAAATTCGACAACAAATAAATGATCTTTGCAAACCCAAACAACAGAACAACAAATATTGGAACCGATTTAATGATTAGGGCAAACACCGAATAAAGTCGAGGCATAATACCCATGAGTGGATATGTTCAAAATCATGAAATTCTATAACAAATAAACCTTTTTGCCCTGCTTAAGCAACACCCAAATGGGTCTGTTTCCAAGAAAATGAAAAAAAAATAAAAAATCAAACCTTGTTGTTTGCCCTGCTTCACCATTGTTTATAAATGGGTTTGTTTATTTTTATTTTTCTGTTCGCTTTATTATTTTTATGCGGTTTGTTGATTCTTCGTGCTTCGTAATTTCTTCCTTCTTTGTTCTTCGTTTCTTCTTGGTTTCTCTGTTCTTCGTTTCTTCTTGGTCTGAAAATGGGTATAACTGAACGGTGGTTTTTTTCTGCACCTTTTTAGCTTCTTTTTTGTTGTTTGATTTTTGAAATGTAACGGGCAAAGAGCGTGTAACACAAACGGCGTGTTGGAAGTTGTAAAGAAGTTATGTAAAATTAGTATAAAGTAAAGGGTATTTTAGTATTTGCACATTTTATTAGGGACTGAACTGCATGTTAGGCGCGTGAGTAGGGACTGAATTGCTTGGGGAAACTACCTAGGGACTGATCCGTGAGTTGAGTTTTGGATTAGGGATTTATCTGTAGTTTCCCCTTATATTATACATTCTTTACCCTTTTCAAATCCAAGGGTTAGAGTTTGCGCAATCATGAATTAGGTTTAGGGACCAACTGCATGCATCGACGGTAGGGCGACATGCGCCGAAACTACGATCAGATTATACCGCGGAAGAACGGTGGGGGATTGTTGGAGCTCCGACTTGCTTAAATCATTTAGTTTACTAGATTAGTTAGTTGGCTGATTTTGTTCGTTGTTCGGCGCAACGGCAAATTATTAGAGTTCAGATTAGTTGACTTTTTGTTAGTTGAAGTTTTTCGGCATTGGCAAAGCGTCGAAGATCAAATTAGTTTTTGATTTAGCTAATATTGATGTAGTTGGCTGATTATTTTCTGGTGGTGGCGGTGAGTCGCCGGAGCTACGATAATTGACTTGATCTAGTGTGCTATTTTTATTTTTCAGTGGCGACGTCGATTTATCGAAGTTCCAATTAGCCAACTTGATTTAGTTTACTTGAATTAGTTTATATTAATTACATAATATTTAGTTACTACAAGAAACACTAGTGGTAGGCTAGTGCACATTCACCTCATACAAACATGGTTCGACTCCTTGATGATACAATTTACTTTCTAATTAGGTTCTTTTGCAGCGGCGACAACGGTCGATGAGTTGTCTGTCCTTTTCTGCTCATTTGTTTAGTCTTAATGGTAACAATTGTTTCTCTTATAGTTTTGCACCTGCCAACTCTTTTGCATGCAACATTTGAATCTAACAAAGTACTCTTAGTAAAAAGAAATATTTATTTGTAAGAAAGACACTTAGCCAGGGGTTAGGCTATGACCCTATACTTGTTTAAAGATAGAATTAGAAAAATTAATTCATAGTTTCGTGCTAGTAGCTAAAGCTCAAAAAAT
Source organism: Erythranthe guttata (assembly GCF_056151865.1). Lineage (NCBI taxonomy): Eukaryota > Viridiplantae > Streptophyta > Magnoliopsida > Lamiales > Phrymaceae > Erythranthe > Erythranthe guttata. The sequence goes on from NC_142540.1 coordinate 8,777,000, forward strand.
GTCAAAAAATAGTAACCGCCAAAAATCAATACATGCACTTTTCAAAAAAAAAAAAAAACAAATCAATATATGCTAAATATGGCAACTGTAAATAGAAACCTATCACAATTGGAAGCTAAGGGTAAAACACGCAGCGCATATTAAAAAAAAAAAGTTTTTTTGAATAAGTCATTGACCAACAACCTTTATTGTTTTAGGTTCAGTGGTTATATTTCTTTCGTCAATAAGTCCGCCACTTCAATATGTATTATAAATAAATGCAAAATTAATGTATATGACAAAATTACCCCCAACCCTTTAAACATAATTCCTAATTGTAATTCCAATTTAACTTCAATTTAATCAATTCTCATTACAAAAATTCAATTTTGACTTTTTTTTTTTGAACTTTTTTTCCGCCCTCGGTTTTCGACGTTGAATTTTTTAATTTTTTTAATTTTTTTTCCCTTAAAATTTTTATCCTTTTCTTTACGCCCGACGCTGAACGTTGTCCGTCATTGTACCGTCATGAACAGTAATTATACTGTCGCTTACAATACATTTACGTAATTGTATTGTCCTTGACAGTACAATTACTGTCTACCACAACAATATTATTATTTTTTTTGGTTTTTTTTGATTTTGTTTGATTTGTTGAGAAGTCAACGTAATTATATTACTGTCGTTAACGAAAAAATTACTGTAAACATAATAATATTACTGTCAACCACATCAATATTATTTTTTTTGACCTTTTTGTTTTGTTTGTTTTGTTGACGGATCGACGTAGTAATATTAATGTCTATTATTGTATATTACTATAAACACAATAATATTATTGTGGTTGACAGTAATATTACTGTCGTTACAGTAATATTACTATGGATGACAGTAATATTACAATCAACCACATCAATATTAATTCTTTTGGGCTTTTTATTATGTTTGCCTTTGTTTAACGGTCAACATATTAATATTACTCTATTATACGATAACAGTGATTTTGGTTTATTATTACTGTGCCAGAGAGTAATATAACAATATTATTGTGTTAAACTGTAGCATAGTTAATATTACTGTGTTAAACAGTATTATAGTTAATATGACGGTCAACCACAAGATTATTACTGTGTAAATGGGCAAAAATATGTTGAAAAAAAAATGTTAACGCCGCTGGAAAAAAAAATGTTAACGCCGCTGGAGACCGGCGTTGACCGTTGGTCAGCGGCGGCAGAATGAAGAAAAAAAATCGAAAAAGTCAACGCCGGGGCGGTCAACAGTGACAACGGGCGAAATTGAACTCAAAATTGAATTGTGGGTCAAAATTGAATAATTTGTGAAATTTGGGGTCTAACTGATGTTGAATTGAATTAAAGGATGGAATTTAAGCATATTAAAATGTGAGGGGGTATTTTAGTCTTTTACACACATCTGAATAATGTCTGGACTTTTTTGTAAATGAGTTTTTTGTCTGGACCCGATTATGAATAAGTATTCCATGATGGGCTTATTTGTAATGTGCCAAAAAAAAGACAAATAAATGAGAAAGATCAAGAAAGTTATGGGAAAATTGAGGTAGTTTGTGCACCTCACCACAAAAACCGATGCCACTTACACTTCCATCAAAGATGATCGGACCACCATACGACAAAAGACATCCACGAATAGTCCGTTGGAGCTCCGATGCAGTGAAAGTCTGAACCAACTCAGTTTGACAACCCAAGTTGCTAATACATCAGCGACCGAATCGCCCTCCCAATAAATGTGTGCAAGTTGGTACTCTAAAGTGGAAAGTGAATTCCAGGTAGGTGTGAGAAATATCTGAAGACTTCAATGGTCATTGTTCGACTGTGACACAAGCTGAACCACAACCTCTGTATCAAGCTCGATCCAAACTCTTGAATATGTCTCTGAATGATGTAGACAAACCGCGAAGCAAGGGTAGCAAGCTCGATTGCTATGCTGCTTAGTGCAAAGGTTAGCTCGTGAAATGCAAGTATAGGCTCAACATCGGCGCCTCAAATAATCCCTCCAATAGCGCAATCTGAGAAGATACTTTATATGCTCCATCAGTGTTCAACGTCACCCAATCAGTATCTGGGAGAAGCTAAAAAACTCGATGAGAGGGAGGAATTGGGGGACTTACACGACCGAATAGGCCAAGGCCGCGTGAGAAATTTTAGTCTAACTCTTTGTTGAAAGTAACCTGCTATGGTGAAGGATCCTATTATGCTGGATCAGTCGCATAGATTATAGAAGAAGCTCGAACTATTAAATCCTTTGTGCTTGTTGTCATTTCTTGCAGACCACAAGACCCACAAGATCATGCAAGCACAATAGTAGTAAGTTTGTGTAATGTGTAAGTTTGTGCGAAGTGAAGTGCTGCCAATAATGAAATTTTTAGGGTATGTGCAGTGTGTAGGTGTAAATCCAAAATGAGAATAAAAATGATGACATACCATCATAGACGTACGTCTCTTCACGAAGATGTGATCGATTGACTTAACATAGGAAGAACCAATATGAGAGATGGAACTAGACTCAATGATAGATGGATTCGGATAACAACATCACTTTGAGATGAGAGGAATGCCCCGAGTCTGAAGTTTGAAATCTACCAGAATACGCTAAAGAAGGAAAAGCCAAAAAAAGTTAGACACAGTAGGAGTAAAACAAGGTCTACAGAAAAGGGTTTTAGGATCATGATGCTAAAAAAAGTTAGACACAGTAGGAGTAAAACAAGGTCTACAGAAAAGGGTTTTAGGATCATGATGCTGCCAAGGTCAAAGAGAATTTACCATCGAAAGAGGCTCTCGTAATGGGTAAGCCCAAATAAAAAAATCCTTCAATAAGAATCGAACAAATCTAATTCACCAACTCTAATTGGACAACCACAGAAAGCTTGTCCCAATCCTACCACAATGAACCAGGAAAAACTGAATCCAAACCTCACTAATTCGACCATACAAGATATTACACAAAACATGGCCATCCCAAAATAGTGATCGTACCAAAAAATGATGTCACCCGAGTCGATCCTCCAAAATTATGTAATTGGACCAACTCTCAAACTCGGCACATACGCTTCCACGTAGTGCTATGATGTGGAGACATGTGGGATGAACCCGAAAACTGAGCACTCATTACTTGTATCGGAGAAAATGAGCCCAAAGAGACATTGAGCTCGAAATTGAAACCACAAATTGTAAGTAAAAACATCAAATAAGCGCTAAAGATCCAATTTGTCCCTACTAACCAACCAACAAACTATATCGCAAGCAACCCAATGAAGCCGTCTATGAGTACTATACGAACCCCATTATAAAATGGGTCATGCACTTATTGATATGGTCAATAATATACCGTGAGGGCTGAATTTGAACCAAGTGCAATGCCGTAGAGTATTGTGTGATCCTTATCAAAGTGAACCAGTCTCTAAAATCTATTGCAATCCTAGCCCAGCCATAACTCCTATCCCTCATCCTACCAGAAGGAGTCAGGAATAGATATATAGTTCTGATTATTCCCCTTATAAAAGATGAGCACTAATATATGTAATCGAGATATGTTGTCTCACATAGTCAGGAGTCCGAGATGTAAGATCAAGATCATTATCAGAACGCTTCGGTCCCACAATAAGAAGAAAAAAACTCTTATAACCATTAATCAACTGACCTAAGTCCCGAGATAATGATCAAGAAAGTTCATAAGATCTTAAAGACTAAACTGATAGCATGAGGTGAAAATCATAATATCATCGCATATACCAAATGAAAAATAATTAAACCACCACTCATAGAATAAAATATTATTGGGAACCGTAGGTAAAGTCAAGACCTCTAGAAACATAGTTTGCTGCAAGCACAAAAATGGTTGGCCAGATCGGGTCTCCCTATCTAAAGTCCTCGAGTTGACTCAAAATAGCATGTCAAATCCTCCAGATTTCTTACAACAAATTTAAACGCCTTGATATCGGATATCTCTCTACTATTTAGATTTGGAGAGAAAAACGTATTGCATTCTTTTAGGATTTTCTTGGTAGTACTTTTTTTAAAAGAAGAAAATGCATCACACTTGTGAGGACACGATCTTTGGTCATCCTTTTCCCATTCGTCTTCTTCTTCGTATTATTTTCATGTCCATGCATGGCTAAGTTCTTATAATTGGTTGAAGGAAACAGAAACCTCGAAATTCTTTGAACTATGAGATTTGAGTTGTTTTTATCATTTATTTATACTTGAATATAACTTGTTCTTCCATATTTAATTTCATATGATTGGCTTGGTTAATTTCTAGGAGGCCAACTAGTTCATACACATTTTAAGCTACTGCTAGTTTTAAGAATCAAATATGTTCTTGTTTAATTTTTCTAATTCATGAAGCAACCAATATAGCATGATTCGTCGTATTGAAAATCATTACATTTATAAAAGAACACTTAGCTCAATTAAATACCCATCTTGTTTTTGTGTTGTTTTGTTTCATAATCCATTTGTTAGGATAGTAGACTAAAAGTCTCGCTATTATTTATGTAGAAGATCTCAGTATTTAGTCACTAAGGAGAATCTGCATGTGTGTGTTTCAGATGCTCTTAACAATATATTGATTTTCTTGAATTTATTAAATGCATGATTATAATATTCTAATCGAGAAATTAGCTTCTCCTTCCTCAAATATATATTTGTATTGCTTAAAGTTTGTCGGAATACATGCTATTTACTAAAAGTCCTTGGGTCCACATCTTTTGACTTAACCTAGTTCATAAATTATGTAATTGACGATTTTACCCGAAATTCAAGTTTAGGTATGTTGAGGTGCAAACCAAGTCCCACATCAGTTTATTATGAGAAATATCAATGGTTTATTTTGAGGAGATAGCAACTCTATTGGTACAAGACCTTTTGAGGAACCCAAGAACAAAACCAATTGAGCTTGGCCGAATTCGGACAATATCATACCAATGTGGAGTTTGTGCTATCCCGTGGACCCGCAACAGTGGTACCAGAGTAGTAGATGACTGTACCCGTTGAATTGGCATACAAAACCCTACCGGGGGTTTTGCTTAGGTAAAGTACACTCTAAATCCCCTATGGTTGGGATATACTTAATATATTATGCTTATTTTATTTTTGTTGTGATTCTGAATATATGTATCCACAGGTGTTGATTTAGTTATTGAATCTGTATTCAATCTTTGTGTGTTGAATCTGTGATTCAAACATTATCTGTTGAATCTATGATTCATTATAATTCTGTTGCTTATTTAAGTTCTTTTACGATACCCGATATATCCTTATAAATACATTCTTCAAGCCGGTTAACCCCACCTCCTACACAAAAATGCAGCTTGTGGGAACCGGTAGTATTTCCTGAACAGGTTGGGGTAGTTGAGAGGGGACGACCAAGTCATTGTAATATAATTCGTTTTAATTTGGGTATGGTATACATGCGCAATTTTAATTGTTTATCATCCTGTGTGTTATGAATAATGGCATATGACTGCTTATTTTGGGGCTCCTTTTGATGGAAAAAAAGATTTTTCAATATGGCAACAAAAAATTTAATCCAACAAAAAAATTTTAAAGCTATTTATCCGTGTAAAGATGTGTTTATGGCTGTTGCTAGATGTGAAAAACTTGATAAACTTGCTTATGCTTCTATTATCCCGAATCTTAGTGACTCTGTGACTAGAAAAGTAGGAAAGCATGAATCTGCTAGAAGTTTATGGGATAAGTTGGAGGAACTTTACATTGAAACTTCATTGCCGACAAAACTATTTTTATTGGAAAAAAAATTCAGATTTAAACTTGACTTGAACAAAGAGATTGATGCTAATATCGATTAGTTTACAAAACTTGTTTAGGATATTAAAATGACTGGAGATAGAAATATAGATGATCATATTCCAATTATTCTTTCAAATGACATACCGGAGTCTTACAATGATTTAAAATCTGCCATTAATTACGGTAGGGATTCGGGTGACTTTCGAAACTGTTATAAATATTTTTTAAAGTAAGAAGTTGGATTTAAAATTTAACAAAAGCAAAATCATTTTCAAAACAATAAGCTTTCTTTTAGTCAAAATGGTCAAAAAAAATTTAAATTTGCAAAACAAGAAAAAAGGCAAGTGGAGTAGTAAGTCTAATGGGAAACCTCTTTTTGTTAAGAAGTGCTATAATTGTGGTGATCCAAACCATTTTTCTATTGTGTGCACTAAACCTAGGAGGAATCATAAAAATGTGCAAGTCAATCATGTTTATGATAATATTGGTGATGTTTTGATGCTAAAAGGTATGCATGCTTTTGTGAATTATGTGTCATGCTCTTATCATATGCATGCTTTTGTGAATTCTGTGTCATGCTCTTATCATATGACTCCACGTAGGGAAGTTTTTTCGAGCTTTGTCTATGAAAAACTGTGGTGTTACTTTAGCTGATGACATTGGAACTGTATGCTGAAAATTTGAAATTGGCTATGTGTAAACCTTGAAAAACGCGAGTCATGTTCCTAGCCTAAGTCATAACTTGATTTCATGTACTATGCTTGAAGATGATGGTTTTAGTGGGGATTGTGGAGATGGTTGCATGAATATTATGAAGGGTAGTCTTTATTTGTTTAAGGCTTTGAAATATGTATGTTTTCTCTACTGAATCTTCTGCTTCTGTGAATATTGTCCAAAATGATTTATCTGAATTACGGCATAAACTAGGTCACATGAATAATAAAGGGCTTAATATTATGCATAAAAATTAGTATTTTGGAAATGATAAAGTGTTTGTTTTGACTTTATGTGATTCATGCATATTAGGCAAAACAACTCATGTAGTTTCCCCGATAACTCTTCTCCTAATCCATCTAAGTGCACAAAAATCTTAGAATATATCCATGCTGATGTATGGGGTCCTGCATGTGTTCCGATACATGGTGGGAACCTTTATTTTCTGTCCATCAAGATGAGTAATCTCATAAAATGTTTGTTTTCCCGTTAAAGTAAAAATCTGATATTTTTGACAAGTTTAAAACTTGGAAAACCTTGATTGAAAATCAAACTGGAAAAAGGATAAAAACACTTCGGGCATATAACGGAACTGAATTTTGCAATCTGTAATTCGATTATTTGTGCTCTGAATCTAGAATTCGAAGCCATAAAATAGTTGTGTATATGCCACAACAAAATGGTGTAGCGGAACGAATAAACGAAACCTTCTTAAAATACTAAGGGCTATGTTAACTATTTTTTGACTCCTAGAATTGTTTTGGGGTGAATCAATTTTGACTGCTACTTTTTTGATTAATCGTTCTCCATTTGTGCCATTATATGGCAATTTACCTGAATCTGTGTGGTGTGGTAAGAAAGTAGATCCGTCAAACTTGCATGTCTTTGGCTACACTGCTTATGTTCACCATAAAAGTGATAAACTTGAACCCGTTTCCGTGAAATGTGTTTTCTTAGGTTACCCTCATGGGGTTAAGGGGTATAGACTTTGGTTAAAAGGGGAATATGGTTATAAAACCATAATTAGTAGGGATGTTATTTTTAATGAATATGAATTCTCATGCCTTGATGTCCCTAATGTTGTTATTCCTCAATTTGCTCCAAATGAGATGGAACAATTGCCTATTAAATTTGATGATGCGAGATATTCAGAATTGTCTGAAAATCTATATGATCAAACTGATCTAATGTAAATGATTTGTCTGATTATCAACTTGCAAGAGATAGATCTAGATGTGAGCATATTAGGAAACCACAACACTTTGATGATTTTCACCTTGCCTCGCATGTTTTTAATGTGTTTGAATCTTAAGATGGTAATGAGCCTAAATCGTATAAGATGTTTTGAAATCTGATAAATCTGCTACATGGTTAAATGTTATGAATGAGGAAATGAACTCTTTGCATGTTAACCATACTTGGATTCTTGTGCCTAAGCCTACTAATTGTTCTTTGGTTGATTGAAAATGGATGTTTTGGGTGAAAAAAATGAAGTAGATTCTATTATATACGAAATTAAGGCTATAGCTAGGGGCTTTACTCAAAAAGAGGGTGTTGATTACATTGAGATTTTTGCCCATATGGTTAAATTCACCATTGTTCGTATTATGCTTGCATAGTTGCACATTATAATTGAGAATTAAAATAAATGAATGTTAAAACTGCTTTCTTGCTGTTAGAGTAAGTGACCAACAAGCCAACATGTGGCTGTGGTCTTTCGTATCTATTATTGTAATAAACGAACCTTTATTCGTATTAATGATAAAACAACTTGGCATTCTATATCTTTGTCCCTTTGTCACAAGCATAGATATAGTCCTTACGGTTATTACAAGTACGACTAAATGATCGTTAGGATCGTGAGATATTTATTTTAGTATTATAACTGTTAAACGTGTTCATAGTCGAAGGGTTACGCCACCAATGAGGATATCGGCCTTTCCCATTAAGAGACTAGCACTTAGTGTACGTGTACTGCATCTCATCAGTAAACGGTATTGTGATATCGGCATGCATAAGTGGGTGCTCGTAAGTTGACGAGTTCACTGAACTCCCTCACCCTAGAAATCTCTAAGTGGTTCCCAATAATTGAGTAGAGAATTCTATGGTATAGTTGTACACCATTAATCCTTATGACCTAGACATCACCATGACTTCATTAGAGGACCAGCTGTATCGTGACCTGTCCCTGAGTTCCACCGAGGACCATCCCAAGGGCCAGTGTTCGTGCATTCCGAAATCTAGTGGGAGGTCTGTGCATTGTAGTCGGGGATTCGATCGCTAGAATAGTCTTGGATGTCCTGTGTGTTCTGAAAGTTTGTAATCATTCTAAGTCTCTGGCCAGAGCTGACTATGTGATGATTAGGGAATTCGATTCTTTAAGTCATGCACGTAACGATTACAACACTTAGAACGGTCACACCGTCATTCAACATATAAAGAGGTCTCGACGAACCAATGCCTCTAGTTCAATCGGGACATATGTATCGAAGGGACCGTACTGTACGTTAACTATATCTGAAGGTTCTTGTAGGCACTTCATTTGTATCTAGGGAATCATGACGCGTAGTTGCTAGACGCCAATCTTGATTCGTTGGGTGATTAAGGTGAAAAGAGCTTCATCTTAATCGTAACTCTAAGGGACGATTTTTGGCCACAAAGGGTTGTGGGCCCACGACTAGCTTACACCTGAACCATCGAGGGTCACACTGCTCGTGCACATGAGATCTTTGAATAAACAATCAGAGATAAAATGGTTTATCTTTGCATGATTGGAAGTCAATATGATTGGGTCTAAGATTCGTAATTTGGAATTATGAATGAGAATAAGAAAAGGAAAAGAATAGGCAAACGTATTAGTGGACTTTCTAAATCGGGAAGTTTCCAAATTTAGAAAGTGCACTGAATTAGGGTTTCCACTTTTGGAAAGATGGAAATTAAGAGTTGGCACTCGTAATGACGAGGACATTATAATGATTCCGAAAATGTAATCGTTGCAATTTTCCGATCATTGAATTGAGAGAGACGAGCAAGTAAAAGAACTAACGAACTTAAGTTGTTGGGCCCGGTCCAACTTAAGCCCATTAGGGTTTTATGCAAGGCACTATAAATACTTGATTTATAGGCCTTGCACAAAATATAAGACCTAACCCTAACCCTAGCCGCTCCCCCTCTCTCTCTCGGCCACTCTCCCGCGGCCACCACCGTCGCCGTCGCCGGAACCCTGCCGGAATCGGCCATGTCTTGGCCGGTTACCATTGGTAGTTCTTTCCTTCTCTTTTTCTTCCGTTTTTTTAACTATTACGTGTCTAGTGCCACGTGTTTAGTAGATCGAAGTATACGAGGTGAAATCCGAGAGGAGGAAGATCGAAGATCGAAGGATCGAGGAGCAGCGCACGAGCCAAAGCCGCACGCATTCCCACGCGCCGCCCGAAGACCGCGCGTGAGTCACACGCGCCGCCGTAGCCCGTCTCGCCGCTGCTGCCGCTACACCGCTGCTGCTCCGGATTGTACGGATTGGTTTCCGTAGCAATCTCGTCTTGCTTAGTGCTCCTACCTCACGCTTCAAGAGGTAAACTCACGAATTCATTGTTCTTGATTCGTTTACGTTTAAATCTAATATGTATGTTCGTTCTTGTATGATTTTATGTGATTACATGAAATTGATTTATATGTTCGAGCATGTTATTTGATTTAAACGCGAGCATGTTAATTGATTTAAATTTTTTTAAATAATTAAGCATGTTTCTTGTTTTTATTTTCGCTGGAAGCGCAAAGGTACGCAATTAACTGTTTTTCAATATTGTCGGGCATGTGCTTATGTGTTTTAAATTGTTTAAATCGCATAAAATTTTTGTTTTCCGCTGCGTACACGTGCCTGATTCCCAACACTTGCATGGTGAATTAAATGAGAGGATTTATATGAAACAACCCGGGGGCTTTATAAATCCTAATAAAAGTGAACATGTGTGTTTACTTAAAATGCCTTTATATGGATTGAAACAATCTCCTAGGCAATGGAATAAGAAATTTGATTTTTGCATGCTCTCTTTGAAATTTATAAGAAATGCTTATGATTCATGCTTTTACTTTAGGGAGATTGTATCTGTTTCTATCTTTCTATTAATTTGTGTTGATTATATGCTCCTAATTAGTCCGCCTTGAAATCCAATAATTATATCAAAAAGTGTCTTAGTGAAAAATTTGATATAAAGTACTTAGGAGATTCTAAGAAAATTCTTGGAATTAATATTGATAGGAACCGAAACAATCCACCTTATTTCTGAATCAGACTTCATATGCTGAAAAGAATTTGGAAAACAATTCTATGAATTCTGCTAAACCTGTTTATGTGTCATTAAATGTTCATTTTCTGTTAAGTAAGACTAAGGCTCATAACAGTGAATATAAAATAAAGTCATTGCAATATGTGTCATATTCCAATGCAATTGGATCTGTGATGTATCTTACGGTTTTTAGTAGGCCAGATAGTGTATATGCAGTTAGTTGTTTGAGTAGATATGTATATGACTAATCTCGGTATGCCGCATTGGGAAACACTTAAATGGCTCATTCGTTATATGAAAGGTCTTTGAACTTGGGGTTAAATTTTTCCAAATCTAGTAAGTGTGTTAAATTAATCAAATATATAGATTATAATTATGCTAATGATAGAGATAATATAAAATCTACTACTTTTATGTTTTTACTCTATGTGGCTCATGTATTAGTTGGAAATCTTAGTTGCAACATATAATAGCATTATCTACCACTGAAGTGGAGTATATTGCTGTAACCGAGGCCTTAAAAAACGTTATATGACTTATATAGTTAGAGTAGGTGACCAACAAGCCAACTTATGGCTGTGGTTTTTCCATTTATTATTGTAATAAACAAACCTTTTTCGTATTAATGATAAAAACACCTTGGCATTCTATATCTTTGTCCCTTTGTCACAAGTATAGATATAGTCCTTACAGTTATTACAAGTACGAGTAATTGATCGTTAGGATCGTGAGATATTTACTTTAGTATTATAACTGTTAAACATGTTCCTAGTCGAAGGGTTACGCCACCAATGAGGATATTGGCCTTTCCCAATAAGAGACTAGCACTTAGTGTATGTGTACTGCATCTCATCAGTAAACGGTATTGTGATATCGGCATGCATAAGTGGGTGCTCGTAAGTTGACGAGTTCACTGAACTCCCTCACCCTAGAAATCTCTAAGTGGTTCTCAATAATCGAGTAGAGATATCTATGGTATAGTTGTACACCATTAGTCCTTATGACCTAGACATCACCGTAACTTCACTAGAGGACCAGCTGTATCGTGACATGTCCATGAATTCCACCGAGGACCACCCCAAGGGCCAGTGTTCGTACAGTTCGAAATCTAGTGGGAGGTCTGTGCATTGTAGTCGGGGATTCGATCGCGAGAATAGTCTTGGATGTCCTGTGTGTTCGCATAGTTTGTAATCTCTAAGTCTCTGGCCAGAGCTGACTAAGTGATGATTAGAGAATTCGATTCTCTAAGTCATGCACGTAACGATTAGAACACTTAGAACGATCGCACAGTCATTGGACTACTAAGGAGGTCTCGATGAACCAATGCCTCTAGTTCAATCGGGACATATGAATCGAAGGGATCGTACTGTACGCTAACTATATCAAAAGGTTCTTGCAGGCACTTCATTTGTATCTAGGGAATCATGACACGTAGTGTTGCTAGACGCCAATCTTGATTCGTTGGGTGATTAAGGTGAAACGAGCTTCATCTTAATTGTAACTCTAAGGGACGAGTTTTGACCACAAAGGGTTGTGGGCCCACGGCTAGCTTACACCTGAACCATCGAGGGTCACACTGCTCGTGCACATGAGATCTTTGAATAAACGGTCAGAGATAAAATGGTTTATCTTTGCATGATTGGAAGTCAATATGATTGGGTCCAACATTCGTAATTTGGAATTATGAATGAGAATAAGAAAAGGAAAAGAATAGGCGAACATCTTAGTGGACTTTCTAAATCGGGAAGTTTCCAAATTTAGAAAGTGCACTGAATTAGGGTTTCGAGAGTTGGCACTCGTAATGACGAGGACATTATAATGATTCCGAAAATGTAATCGTTACAATTTTTCGATCATTGAATTGAGAGAAACGAGCGAATAAAAGGCTAACGAACTTAAGCTGTTGGGCCCGGTCCAACTTAAGCCCGTTAGGGCTTTTATGCAAGACACTATAAATACTTGATTTATAGGTCTTGCACAAACAACAAACACGAAACCCTAACCCTAGCCACTCCCTCTCTCTCTCGGCCATCTTCTCTTGCGGCCACCACCACCGTCGCCGCCGCCAACTCGCTGGAATTGGCCACCCCTTGGCCGATCCCTTTGGTAATTATTTCCTTCATTCTATTCTTCCGTTTTTCTAACTATTACCTGTCTTGTGCCATGTATTTAGTAGATCGAAGTATACGAGGTGAAATCCGAGAGGAGGAAGATCGAGGATCGAAGAGTCGAGGAGCAGCCACCGAGCCGACGACGCACGCGCCTCCACGCGCCTCCCGAAGTCAGAGCGTGAACCACACGCGCCGGCGTAGCTCGGATCTTTGCCGCTGCCGCATCACCGTTGCTGCCCCGGATTGCACGGATTGGTTTCCGTGGTAATCTAGCTTCGTTTAGTGCGCCTACCTCACGCTTCAAGAGGTAAAACTTCGAATCCATTGTCGTTAGATTCGGTTCTATTTAAATTGAATATACATGTTTGTTCTAGTACGAAACTTGTATGATTTTATGTGTCTACATGAAATTGTTTTATTATTGTGAGCATGTTTATTTGATTTAAACTCGAGCATGCTAGTTGATTTAATTTCGATTAAGTTATTAAGCATGTATGTGTTTATGTGTTTTAAATTTGTTTAAATCGCATAAAAAAAATTAGTTTTCCGCTGCGTACACGTGTCCGATTCCCAACACTTATATGGTGATATGATCCAGCCATGCATTGAAGTTAATGCCGAGCTAAAAAAATTCACACTCTCATTGTGCATTATGATGAGATGGTGGTGTCGAGGTTTGACGCATTGGGGCTTCGAGCTACAAAACACCCACATTCGTTTACGCTTCAATGGCTGATAGATGGTATGTTCAGCAATGTCGTGCAAGGATGTGTAAGTTTATTACCGAATACAGAGATCGATCGGGAGATCAATTTTTTTAATACTCCTTGTGATATTTGTCCGGATTCGAGGACAAATCCTTTTAAAGAAGAGGAGTATGATACGATCCTGACATGCTCCATGACGAAGAATTGGAAGAAGAGAAAGAGAGTGAGATTAATGGAGCCGTTCGTGTTGGAGTTGAAGAGTAAATGTTTGGATCAGGCCTTTGAAGAGTCCTTGTTCAGGAATTTGAAGTAAAGGAAGAGGAAAATTCGTTTGACAAGTCGAATTTTATGTATCCCGACAGTCCCGTATGATTCTGGCAGTATTTACCATTCATCTTATAAATCTCTCATACAATGTCCCATTAAAGTGATTCAAATTGCTATGGAAAACCAACTGGAAGTTCCACAACTTTCATGTTTTAAGAGAAGAGAGATTCGAAGTGTAACAATGTCTTAATCGAGCTTAAAATTCATGCACGTGCACAGCCGAATGTCTACGCAAGTTTAAAAGGGTGATTGAGATGTCGACTTGAAGATCTAGTTATTTAATTTGATTCTTCAATTTTTTATTTTAGTATTTATTATATTTTTATTATTTTATAATTCTTAATGGTTAGAAATTTCGTATTTATAGGTTTCCTTATTATAGATTAGGTAGGAGTCCTTTTCTTTGTGAAAAGGGAGTCTTTTTAGCACTTATAAATAGGTTGCCAGTTTGGCCTATTTTAATGCAAAATTTTTAATGAACATTTGAGTATATTGAGAGTTAATTCTCATTCGCTGTTCTACAGCAAATTTCGGGATTTTACAAGTAGATTCTTGTAACTTTCTTAGCGATATAATATTGGTTTGTGGTTCTTTATAATCACGCGGTCAATATTCCATCTTGATAATAATGGTTTCTAGCATTTTATAGCTATGGAGTCATTATTCCTTGCTTCCGCCAATCTGAATCCTTTGTTTTTGGATGTTTTCTATCTTGCTTCCGCGTAAGGTATTGGGTCTCGTAAGAAGTTATACGGGGTTCGTATCAAATGGCTTCTAACTCAAATTGGTTTTCTTAAAGGTGAAGTAGTTGTCTATTCAGAGAACCAATCAGGTATTCAACTATGTAAAAATTCAGTGTTTCACGATAGAACTAAACACATCGATGTGAAGTTCGACTTTATTCGAGACATGGTTGGAAAAGGCATAATTAAACTTGAGTGCGTGTACAATAAAACGACAACAATGACCACCTATATTCCCATAAGTCACGGTACCATTTGATCCCATATGTGGAGATTGTTGGAAAAATGAGTCCAAATGGCCTTATGTGAGACTGGCCCAATCCAACAATTATATACCCCAGGAGACAGCCCAAGAGCAAACACGAGTTGGCCCATTAACCTAAGTAAGAGTTAATGCCGATTAACCTAAGTAAGAGTTAATCTGGTCCATTCATTTTAAAGGGTAATCTCAACCCTCTATCTCCTATATAAATACTCTACTCTCTCTCTTCCCCTCACCTCTATCTATTGAACCCTAAAATTCATCCCTTTCTCATCTTTCTCTTGTTTGTGTAGCAAACCATCGCTTCTGCCAGTGATAATGGCGTTGCCTAAATCGGATGCGAAGAAATGGGTTTATTTATACCCCTCTTTGAGAAATGAGAAGGGATACACTGAATCGAAAAAGCTTTATGCCCTATTCTGTTTCTCTACCACTTTCTTTACGATAGAGTGATCTGTTTGTTCTGTGTCAGAGAAAGAATAGGGGCTTTATCATGTGTTTTAGACCTTTGATTTGTTCAAGGTTATTTCTAGGTTTTCTGGGTTTGAGGTGAGAGTCAAAGAGTAGAGAGTGAATATTCTGTTTGCTTTGAGCTTGTCACGGGAGTGCTTGGCGCTGCCTTCCTTGGAAATCTGAACGTGGAATGAGCCGTGAGACTTTGTCCTCACATATCCGTCATTGGATGTATTGGGTTAGCTTAATAATTATCTTATTTTTGTAATCTTTATATTTTTGGATAATTAGTCAGCTTGTACTCCCTAATTTCATTCCCATAGGATTTTCACTATGTATTGACATTCCATTATAGGGTCTATAATAAATATTGAGCTCAACGGTTACTCACCAGTGGTACCAGATTCATGACCCAGCCTTAACCATATGGTGGAAATTATGGGAATTTATGTGTTGTCGGAATCCTCGGTGCCGAACAAATATGGTATGCTCACGGTAAAAAAATGACAGGCGGCTCGACGAACTCCAAGTGGGAGGCTCGGTACTCCTTTGTTCGAGGCTCGGTGCGCTGAAACAAATATGGTGTGAGCCCCATGAGCAAATGTAGGGGAGGCTGGGTGGTCATTTGTGATCCGACCTGCATAGTGGTCTTTTTGGTTCGAGGGGAGGATTATTGTGGTGCAAACCAAGTCCCATATCAGTTTAATATGGGAAAGATCAATGGTTTATAATGAGGGGATATCAACTCTATTGGTATGACTTCTTTTGGGGAAACCCAATAGAAAAATCAATTGGGCTTGGCACAATTCGGACAATATCATATCAATGTGGAGTTTGTGCTATCCCCACAAGGTATTTTTAGGCTGAGGAACGATGTATCTTGCCCCAAATTTCGATTCTCCCATCTCTATAATACAATATCGCTACAAGATGTGTTGTTCCCGGTATATAAAACGGGTAGTGAATTTAGTAAAATGGTCGAACAATTTAATTAGTGAAAATACGAAAAGATTAGCCGAGGCGAGAAAATTCTTTCCTTAAGACGATATTGCCCCGCTACGGTGCTTACGGTTATGTGACAATCGTCTCCAAAGATACAACTGCTAACTCGGCATATGCGCACTCGACATCCCGAGTACAACGAACGTTACTTTGTGTCTCAAACTATCGAATCGAATACGGAAGAAAATATTCTACGAAAACTATTTTCGGGCTAAAGAAAGATGAATTCCATAGAACAAAATTATGGGATTGAATTTGTATTTTGTGTTATTTAAATCAAACATGTGGAGTTTCTATTTGTAAGTTTCCAATGGTTGTGATTAATGAACACAACTCTTAGGAAATTAAACAAGTGAAGAGGTGTGGCCACATCTCTTCATATTGTCACACATATTTGATCAAATAGGTGCCTAAAAACCTTTTTTCTAATCTCCATTCAAAAAAATAATTTTATTTTAATAAATAAAACTTCCAAAATCCCCCACATGAATGAAATTAACGAAAAACGATGGATTCTATCGAGAGTTCAAGTGGACACTATTGCAATGGGGATATGTAGCTTTTGGCTTTGAACCTTCCTTAGCGGTATACCATCGGATTTACTTGGCTTGTTAGTGAACGCGATGTCTTGAATTGCCAACCGTTTCTGTAAACCAAGAAAATGATATCCACACTTTTCCTACATTTCAGCAGTTCTCATGGTGGCGTCCATTTTGGCCCTGGAGCCATCTTGGATTCATAAGTGTTTGTCATTTTGAAGCGGCCCACACTTCTACACTTAGATATGTGATATTCTATTAAAGGTACCCTGCCAATACCTCACATTTTGTCAAGATTTTGGAATCATTAAAAGCTTTCGCTTATCCTTACCATCTCTGCAGGCAGCACTAATATTTATCACAAGAATGATTTGGAAATATATAATTTCCTAAGAATATATATTCCTTAGTGCATCACTGAATTTCCATAGCTTAGTTTTCCCTTTTGTACCAGTTCTTGGGATCTCTAGTCATCATGGTTTGGTTACCACTATAAAAATTCTTAATTTGTGGGTTTTAACCTCACTCCCCTAGACATGCAATATGTTTGATCTCTTTAGTTGACTTTTAGTCGCGGATCCGTTATTAACCATTGATTTTCATAATCAATGTTATATTATTTCTTTTGAGATCAATTTCCTAATGGTCTTATGTGTACGAGTGTGTCGATACTTGCTATTATACATGTCCTTTGTGCCCTTATCGTACCGGTTGGCTATCACAATTTATTCATAATTGCTGGCACCGACTTAGTCCAACACATAACACTTCCAATAATTTTATGAAGTTTATTCAACTTCTTTTATAACTTTATCTAAAGCTATATATTCGAATTCCACCATGAATCGAGATATTCATTTTTCTTTGAGGATTTCCAAGATACATAATCTCATTGGACTTATATATCCAATGTATTTTCCTAATACAATTGGATATTTCTTTTAATGTAATCCATTTAAAGGCGATACTTAGATTACCTAAGGACCCTTATAATATCATTGAATGATTATTTATTTTTGGATTACATATTTACTAGTTTGCAATCCATTATGCTGCCAAACTATCCAAAAATATCTGTAATTGAACCATTGTTCATCATTTTTTTTGCAAGGTAAAGACTTGGTCTTTAGACAACTAGATCAATTTTCTAGTAGTGTCTCAACACAAGACTTTCAATAAGACTATCTTTGTCTTAGTGAGTTTAATATGTATGATTACATCGCCGGTACCTCGTCTTTGACATCAAACATTTAAAAACAAAAAAATCATTATTTTCTCAACGTTCAAAATAATATCATAGTCATTATCTCGTGATTATAATGTCGTCTATAGACATATACTTCCATGTACTTTTAATATAAAAACACTGGTCACACTCGTTATTACGAGAATTATTTGATAACACAATTTTATCAAATATTACTTTAGAATAACTTAACGAGTTTCAATATCTTGTTATAAATAATCAAGATTTTTCTATAGCTATTTAATTTAACTTTATAAGACCACCCTTTTAATTATTCTTTTGAATAATCCATCTAAACCTTGATGGTTTACTATTTGGAAGAAGACAAACTAACTTCCACGTACATTAATATTGTTCCAATGTAGACAATATTTCAATAACTGTCCTTCGTTCATTTTATAACTGATAAGTTATAAAATCAAATCAAAATCAAACGTATTGATTTTCTTTGCCATCTTGTTGTATCTTGGTTGTTCATCACTTTTATGATTTACCACTCACACATATTTTAAGTTGGTTGTTCATCACTTTTATGATTTACCACTTACACATTTACAAGTTCATTTATTTAGATTTTTGTTTTTCTTATTTACAAGGATACAAAATGTAATGAAATACCTTTCTCATTTAGTTAGGAAAATCTTTAAATCACCGATATGATTTAATTTCAGAAGCATGCATTTCTACAAAATGAGAAAACTTCTCAAAATACTTAAATCTTGTCAATAAATAAGAGAATACGATTTATTTTTTCTCAAAAAAGAGAAAACTCGTCAAGATACTTAAATATTGTCAATAAACAAGAGAATATTAATCTCTCCAAATCGTGGTTGATGTCCACTATTCAATATTAAAGTTAGAATATACAAATTCTAATCTTACCCGCTCATAATATAGGATTATATGTCCTAAACATGCCGTTCAAAATTCAGCCGAATCCAACGATTCAATTCTACAAAACGAGCTCTCAAGTAAATTGATCGAATTTCTTTCAAGAAAACAACCATTGTTGTTTACAAGTATTTCGGATGTTTGAAAAATCAAAATCCGATCTCATCCATTCACATTGTAGATCATCATCTTGCAAATGTGATATAAAAAAAAAATCAAATCGAACCAACAATTTGATCTTCTTTTATGTTCTTGAGACAAGAATTACTCATGCGATCTCATGAATTGAGCTTCTCTTTCTTTCTATTTCTTTTCAATCATGCTTTTAAATTGCATTGTGGTATGATTAATATATAAAACATATGTACATAAATATTATAAGAAACATAATATTGACGTGTGAGCACGACTTTCATAATAGTTGATCATAGAAAGAAATAATAGATCAATCATATTTTATCAACATATACATAATATACACATGAGTATATAATAACATCAAGTGTTTGGATATTATTTCATGGCATAAATTAATTCATGTAACATAATTGATTTATATAAATATATGCAATAACACAATTCTAAGAAATTAGCATGGCTTACGCAAATAATAATATGTATAATAATATTCCTCTTACTAAGTAACTCGTATTTAATATACAAGACAAGTATAATCGTTCATAGACAATAATAAAAATGTTATAAGATCATGTACTCGTAAATTTCAAAATAACATATTCAAAAATCAATCAACCAGACGGCTCCACATCAAATGACAATTGGGAGAAAGCTAATCCCGTACCATAACTATATGTAGTTTATGCAAATAAGTATTGTATTTTCATGAGAAATGTCATGTAGGATAGCACTTGTTATTATGCAGTTTATGATAAACTTATTCAAATAATTAACACATACGCTCTCATTTTATTGCATTTAGGATAAAATTATTTATATCATTAATGTAGATACAAAACATAATGAATATTCATCAAAGCATATATATTGTATATGGTTTACCATGCTTCCACATATGAAAATTAAACTATCATGCAATAATCCACCATTATATGTTCCTCAATTCAAAATTTCGTGGGTAGCACCAAATCGTGTCAATATTATGGCAGTGTTGAATGACTTATTCATATCTCTACCATCTGAAGTCCGATTTTGTTGATTCAATATTATCTGAATAGCCAACAAAATTTTCTACAACTTTTATGTTTTATGTTTTTTGAGATTCGGACTGGATCACGATCACCGTAAGCCTCGAAGTCGGAATAGGTATGTTGTAAAAATGCATCTACAATGGAACCACAAAAAATATTAAATAATATTCATGAATCGAAATAATATAAAACCTCATCATTATTCTTCGACTCGATCTTCTTTCACCAAAATTTCGTGCATTGGACATTGGTGAGGCGTTAATATGCGACAAGTTGCATTGGTCACAAACGGTTGTATTTTACATGAAAATGTGCATTAGCAGTTCTTGCACCCTTTCGTGTTTTCATCATAACTCCTCCGTACGATCTCCGATTGTGACGATTTAGCATGATCTGGAAAGTCGACTTGATTGTCTACAACTTCTGTGAAATGTTAATTTTCCATATTCTGACTTGAACACCTTCGAAAAATGGGAAGGAACGTGGACTTCATGTTCTGTCCGAAAAATAAACTATTCCTTCCAATTTGATTTTGTAACTTCTTGATTTTTGGCAGACTATCTTCTTCTCCATCCCGTTTACCAACGTATGTAGAAAACACAATTTACTAAATCACATAAAAATATCGTCTTAATATTGTTGTTGATTTTAAAGAAGATCGAGCTTAAATATTTATTTTAAGAGATAAAGATCGCTTAGCACAAGTATATATTTTAAGAGATTTAAAGATGAGTTTAACTATAAAGTCTAGTAAACAACCATATAGTTGAACATATTTTAAATGAGAGCTTAGGCCGAGAGATTAGTTAGAAAACTTAACACAATTTTTAAGAGCTTTTAAGAATGATCTTAGATAGATAGCTTGATTTGAGATGTTAGAAAACAATCATGCAATTTTAAGAGATTAAACTGAGAACTTAACAATACATGAACATATTCACTCAACATCACATTGAGACGAGGAACTCATACTAAGAACTTAGCAACACAAACCAAGAGGAATAAGCAATACATGAATGTACACAACATATAACTTGCACATAGAGCATAAACTCATGACTTATTACTACATGATAACATAGTTAAAGAGAGCTTAGATATGAATCTTAGCAAACGATAACACAGTCAAAGAGTTTATCAGACAAATATACATTCCAAATAGTTATAAATGATGGTTAAGATAGAGAAAACCTAGTTAGAGAGTTGTATATAAAGTTTAGTTAGAGTTCAGTTATTGAGGTTAAGTAACTAAAAAATTGGTTTAAAAATTTAATTAGAGATCTTAATTAAAAAAAAATGAGTATGCAACTTACTGACATAGCTTATTTAGATGTATTATCAAAAAAAAATTGCATTTCAAATAATTTTGAATGAGAACTTAGTGAAAGAACTTAATACATGAGCCTAGAAAGAGAGTTTAGTTAAAAAAATTGAACATACATGAGCCTAGATATGAGCTTAACAAATGAGATATTAGATAATAGGCTGATTACCAAACATGAGCTTAATTAGAGAGCTTATCAAATAAATATTCATTCCAAGTAATCTTTAGTTTAGTCATGGAATTTACTTAGTTAATGAAATGAGTAAAGAGTTTATTTGCAAAGTTTATTACATTAAATAATTTTAATAGATAGCTGACTTAATTAGATAATTTAGATATAGAATTAGTTAAACAGCTTTATTAAAAAGAATTGAACATAGAGCTAACTTGCAGATCATAATGAGAGAACTTAATTAGAAAAAAACTAATGAATAAAACAAGGAGCTTAGATACAAACATAGATTTCAGTCAATCTTAAGAGAACACACTAAGACAACTTAGTTAGTTAGTTAGTTAGAGAGCTTAGATAATTAGTTAGAGAGTTTTAGGTAAAAAAAATCATGCATTTCTAAAAAAATTAAAGTAGAGTTCAGATAAAGAGCTTAGTTAAAAGGTTCAAACAACCATGCATTTCAAAAGGTTGCAAAAGAGAGTTTAGATAAAGAGGTTAATTAGAGATTAAAAAAATAAAGGCATATTTCAAGTAATTTTATAGAAGAGTTTAGTTAGAGAACTTAGACAGAGCTTAACAAGAATTTTATGAAGTTATAGAGCTTGAATAAGGAGTATAGAAAAAAAAATATCTATAGACAGAGAGCTTAGTTAGAAAGTTTAGATAATGAGCTTAGCATAAATATGTAATTGAAAAGGTGTCAAAGAAGAACTTAGATATATAGCTCAATTAGAGAGCTTAGTTAGTTTGTTAGTTAAAGAGGTTAGATAAACAAAGTGAACATAGAGCTTAGTTAGAGCGTTTAGTTATAGATATAGCTTACTTAATCAGATTTGAACAAAGAGTATTGTTAAAAAGTTTAGTTATAGAAATTAGTTCTAAATAATCAAACATAGCTTAATTGCTGATTTAGTTAGAGTATTTTTGTTAGCTAAAAAATCAATACATAGCGTATTTGCAAGCTTAGTTACATTCACAGAGAAGAATGTAGAACAAAATATGTATTTTAACTAATATGTTAGAGACCCGGTTAGAGAGTTGGTTAAAGATCTTCGTTAAAAATAAATAAACATAGAACTTACTTATACAAGTTAATTAGAAAGCTTAATTAAAAATAATTCAACAAAGATTTTATTTACAAATTATAGTTGCATTCGTAGTGAAAGTTTAGCTGGAAAAATAATTTTACTTCCAAGCATCTCTTTATATACATTTCAAAAGATCTATATAAGACATATATATACAACTCCTACCATCATTATAAGTATTGTGAAAAAAAATAGAGCTTTGGAAGTATTTGTTGTTGACCGACCATATCAAAATTTGATATGTAAAATTAATGAATTACCAACACATAATTGAAACCAAAATTCAAGTATTGCGCAACAGATCCATGTATTGACCATGATTGATTTTATAGGAAAATAAAGACACATGGTATAGGAGAAATTAATATTAAATGATACATTTTACTAGCAACTTAAGCTTTTGGTAGAGATGGTCATTCAATATGGTATTAGAGTCAGGACAAATGAAAGATCCTGAGTTCGAATACCACCGCTATCCATTTCAAATATTTCAAGTGCAAGGCTTCAAATGTAATTCGTCTGCACTTGAGGGGGCGTCTTGAAGATATTAATATTAAATGATACATTTCACTAACAGTTTAAGCTTTTGGTAGAGATCGTCATTCAATACACTTCAATACACTAGTGAGTTGAATGAGGTGCTGAAAAAGTCAAAATGTTTTTGGAAAACTTTCATCACTATCCACAGTCAATCCCAGTCACCAATAGGGCCACAAAACACCTGTTTGTCTGGATTTCTCCGATACAATAAAATTTGTGATCCTTAATTTTTACTGTATCCAACATAAAATCTGGACAAGATTCTGGACATGACTTGGGCAACGAGAAACTAGAGAAGTCGAGAGTAAGAAAGGAGGAGAAGAAGGCGGTTGCAGCACGTCCAGTCGTTAACTCCTCGCGCCGCAGTCGCAATTTGTAGGACCGACCGACGTCTCACTTGCACAGGTACCTGCGTAGTGTAGTGTTAGTCGCACATTCAACGAGGGAACCTAGGTCGGGTCTTATAAAAGACGCCACTCAACGAGGGAACCTAGGTCGAGTCTTTGCGAGTTTATCCCAAACAATGTGAACCCCTTTCGGTCGGGAAAATGTAGATAAACGGCCAATAGCCTGATGTCAGCTTATACGGCATAAACTTTCTTTAAAGAAGAAATTAAGGCTAATAATAATAGGTAATGCATTTCATAAAAAAATAAAATTTTGAAATAAATGCAAATTTTTAACAGTCATTTCCATCTTTTTCGTCCAAATCAAGAAATATCCGTCAATAAATGACAAACTCCATTATAAATATGGTAGGACATGGCTAAGGCAGTAATCTCGACGGAGAATAGGATAAGCTTTGATGAATAAAAGATCAAATGGCAGACATTCTCATAGGTGAAGCAAATAAAACCTATTTACAGACAAAGAAGATAAAAAAAAAAAAAAAATGATAGTGGTTAGGAAAGCTCTGGAGATTCTATGGGAAGTTGGAAACGTCAAAGTAAGCTATTGCTTATAAATAGGAAGATGATGAGATAATGGTCGAAGGATATTCATCATAGGTTGGATATTTTTTTTTCATTCGCTCTGCCCAGGGAGCGGCATACTGAAAAGAAAAAAGATTTGAAGCGCGGCTTACAACAAAATTCACTTTCAACACGTCAACAATAACGACGAAAAAAGTCCACTATAGTTGTCCACTGATATGATATAACTGTAAATTTACACAGTCCTAATTTGAAAGGATATTAGTGCTCAGGGGTGTATAGCAAATTTCCCCTATTCTAATAGTATGGAAATGGCTTGATGATAATGATACATGCACACTTAAAATCATTTCGAAAGTTTGTATATAATATAAACATAATATTCAAAATCTAGAGGGAACTGGTCTAACCATCAACCATTGAAAAAGATAGTAGCGCAATATTTAAGTGATTGGTCTTGATCACAATAAATAAAGAATAACTTTTGGAGTTATTGTTTTAACTTATTGTATTGATCACGCATACCCTCCACTCATTTTGCTCCTCCTGCCTTGTTGTTTCTTGAAAGATATTACTAATACAATACTTAAGTAATCGGTTTTGATCATAATAAACAAAGAATAACTTTTGGAGTTATTGTTTGACTTATTGTGTTGATCACGTATGCCCTCCACCCGTCTTGATCCTCCTGCCTTATTGTTTCTTGAAAGAAACAGCTAGAGCATGCCCCTTGAAAGTAGTTTGTGGCTCGTACTAAATGTCGATTCGGCCCAACTCTACAACACACTTCATCATTCTTCCTGTTGCATCAATCTATCTCATGACAATCTTCATTGGTTGCTTTGTCCTAACAACTATTATATGTGAGAAAAAATATGGTGTCAGTTTTCGTTGTGTTTGTTAGATTAGGTGACCAACAAGCAGTGGCGGCACTTCTAGGGGGGGGGCAGTTGACCCCTAAGAAAAAAAAAAATTTTTTTTAGCTATTTTGACATTATATTTTTTGAATATTACTTTTGGCCCCCCCAAAAGTTTTGTAAATATGTATCTTAATCCTTAATTTTTTTTGTTTATTCTCCATAATTTTATATAAATTATAGATGTATATCATATTTAATATAAAAATATAAAATAAAATGGTTAAAACTTATACTATTTTAAATAAAATTTATGAATATTTACTTATCCGATCTTTGATTTTTTTATATCGTCTCTAAAAAATAATATGAGACGGTGCCATAAATCCTAAGTGCAATATATATTTAGAATAATTTAAATTTTTTGTCATGCTTGAAATATGATAAAATTATATATATATATATATATATATATATATATATATATATATATATATATATATATATATATATATATATATATATATATATATATATATATATATATATATATATATATATATATATATATATATATATATATATATTGATGATGCTAAAATATAGCTCACCTAGGGTGGTGTAGAAAATGAGCTGGGAGAGCAAAGCAGATCAGTAGCTTAACAACTTGATGATCCTGAGGTCCCTGCAAAATGAGCACACATGAACTACGTCGGGGGTTGATCCGGCGGAAACCCCTCTGACGCTCAAGTCAGACGTGCTGATCATATAAATAGTCCAGAGAATACGTATTGTAGTATTGCTCAGTTAATAGGACGTACCTCAATAAAATGAGTAAAACCTCTATTTATATGTCATTTATTGGGTTGGGTTTGTTTTGTTGGGCCCAAGCCTTACTTGAAGGTGTTTGGGCCTCGGTGATATTAGTCTTCGATATTGGGCTCGTAGCCCAGTAGGTAAAGAAATTGTAGGCCCATTGGGTTGGCCCAATTAGGCATATCATTAAGCCCCCCACTCTCGAGTCGATGTGGGGGCCATGTTGTGATGGGTCTCAGATCGTGTCGAGAGTAAAAATTGTAGAAGTCGATCGTTGGCGTATGGCCTAATGGTATGCGAAAACGCGTTGGAGCGTGTGTCGGAGGGGCGTGAATGCGCGTTGGCGCATAGCGCGACAAGGTTGTCGCGATGTAAGTTAATTGAGTCGTCGGTTTTGTCCCGCGACGATGTAGTAGCGAATTATCTCCTCGTGGGAGTTGTCTTGTCGCGGGGTAATAGTGTTGATCGAGTTATCTCCTCGTGGGATTGTCTCGCGATAATGTAGTAGCACGGATCAAGTAATCTCCTCGTGGGAGTTGTCTCTGGGGTAATCGAGTTGATCGAGTTACATCCTCGTGGAAGTTGTCTCACGATAATGTAGTAGCACGGAGCTAGTATTCTCCTCGTGGGAGTTGTTATTTTTCGACATTGTCAATGTTTTGACGCGTTGCTTATATGTGTTTACATATAGCCTTGTGCGTGATGTACTTGAGGAGGGGATCAGACTCTCAAGATTTTTTTTATGGGGGTCGTGCCCCTTGTTAGACCTCCTGGGTCTTAAGTATGTTTGGACCATGGCCACGTTTTAATGAATGACCCATCGAAAACAAGTAGATAAATTGGAGTAATCAAGCTGGCCAGGCTATATAGATTCTCATAATGTCTCTAAATGCTTCTAGGGTTGTAATCGTGCTAACTTGAGCTTGTGATTATATAGTGAATTTCGGGCAAGTTGTCTCCTCATGGGAGTTGTCTCGCGGTGAGTAATATTTATCGAGTGAGGTGGTTGCACGTGGGAGTTGTCTTGCAACGAATTTGTAGTGTCGAGCGAGTTGGCTCCTCGTGGGAGTTGTCTCGCTGTGGTTTCGTAGACCCGAGGGAGTTGGCTCCTTGTGGGAGTTGCCTCGCAACGGGTTATAGGACGGAGCGAATGGCCTCCTCGTGGGAGTTGTCTCGCTGTGGTGTTGAGAGAGTTGGTTCCTCGTGGGAGTTGCCTCGCAACGGGTTGTAGGATTGAGCGAGTGGACTCCTCGTGTGAGTTATCTCGTTGTAGTTTTGAGACTAGAGGGGTTAGCTCCTCGTGGGAGTTGTCCCGCAACGGGCTATAGGACGGAGCGAATGGTCTCCTCGTGGGAGTTATCTCGCTGTGGTTTTGAGACTAGAGGGGTTAGCTCCTCGTGGGAGTTGTCCCGCAACGGGCTATAGGACGGAGCGAATGGTCTCCTCGTGGGAGTTATCTCGCTGTGGTTTTGAGACCCGAGGGGGTTGGCTCCTCGTGGGAGTTTCCTTGTAAGGGGTTGTAGGACCGAGCGAGTTGTCTCCTCGTGGGAGTTGTCTCGCTGCGGGTTGTATTACTGCGCGAGTTGGCTCCTCGTGGGAGTTGTCTCGCAAGGGAGTTGTAGGAGCATCGGATGGCGCGCGACTGAGGAACGCGCGAACTGAGGTCGCTCTGAGCGAATTGTCTCATCGTGGGAGTTATCTCGAAACGGGTTGTATGGCCGAGCGAGTTGTCTCCTCGTGGGAGTTATCTCGAAACGGGTTGTATGGCCGAGCGAGTTGTCTCCTCGTGGGAGTTGTCTCGCTGCGGGTTGTGTTACTGAGCGAGTTGGCTCCTCGTGGGAGTTGTCTCGCAAGGGAGTTGTAGGAGCATCGGATGGCGTGTGACTGAGGAGCGCGCGGACTGAGGTCGCTCTGAGCGAATTGTCTCCTCGTGGGAGTTATCTCGAAACGGGTTGTATGGCCGAGCGAGTTGTATTACTGAGCGAGTTGGCTCCTCGTGGGAGTTGTCTCGCAAGCCCCCCACTCTCGAGAGGATGTGGGAGCCACGTTGAAAAGGGTACCGGATCGTGTCGAGAGTAGATCGGTGCTGTAATATTTTGTTAATCGTTGGCGTGGCGTGGAGAAATAATACTTTTTATTTATCCGTTTGATAGCGAGCGCGATTTGGTAGGGGCGTTGAAGAGCTCGCGCAATTTTGTTAAGCGAGGTGGAACTATCAAGCGATTCGGTGGAGCGCACAAAAATTCTCGCGCGATTTAGTAAAGTGCGTCAAAATCTTGACGTGATTTGAGGTAGAATTTTGAGAGTTGCACGCGACCTCAGGTATGCGCGCGCTACGAGGTAGGAGGGGCGACACGCATTGTAGGACGCTGATGTGCCTGAGTTCGCGCGCACTTGGGGTCCGTGCGCGCACTAGCCCACATGGGGGGGCATGCGCGCATGTATTGCACGGAGAGAGAGAGTGTGGAGCTGTTAAGAATTTTATGAGGAGCTGATATGGACTTCCTCGAGAGTGACGCAGCATGTTGCTTTATCCGTTTTTTCCTCTCTTTTTTTCGGGAAGCGTGCCTCGGGAAGCGTGCCCAAATTTTTTTTGCCTCGGGAAACGTGCTTGTTTTTTTTTTGCCTCAGGAAACGTGCCCGTTTTTTTCTCGGGAAACGTGCCCTTTCGGATGTGCGCCTTTGGGATTCTTGCCCGCGCGCACCTCGGGAATCGTGCCCGAGTTTTTTTTTTTTTAGGTGAGGTGGCTCGCGGCTCGGCTCTCGCGCGCGCACGGCTCGGTTCTCTCGGGCGCGGCTAAGCTGAATTTTTTTTTTTTTTTTTTTTTTTTTGAGGTGGCGCGCGGTTCGGCTCTCGCGCGCGCACGGCTCGGCTCTCGCGCGCGCGGCTCGGGCGCGGCTTGACTGAATTTTTTTTTTTTTTTTTTTTTGAGGTGGCGCGCGGCTCGGCTCGGGCGCGGCTTGGCTGCACTTCTTCACCCTTTTTTTTTTTTTTTTTTTAATGGAGCCGCGCGCGCGCGGCTTGGCTCGGCTCGCGCGCGCGGCTCGGCATTGTCTCACTCCTTTTAATTTTTTATTCTCTTTTTTCTTCTTCTTTTTCTTTCTTCTTTCTTTCTTCTTCTTCTTCTTCTTCTTTCTTCTTTCTTTCTTCTTCTTTTACTCTTTTTTTTTATTCTTCTTTGTTCTTGTATTTTTTCATCTTTTTTTTTTCTTCTTCTCTTTTTTCATCTTCTTTTTTCTTCTTCTCTTTTTTCATCTTCTTTTTTTTTTCTATTTTTTCATCTTCTTCTGGGGTCTCGCGTGCGCGATTTTACCCCCCCCTTTTTTTTTTTGGTTGATATTCACCCCCTTAGGGATGTTCTATTTTTTGAGTTGGGAGATTATCCTCGTTCCTTGAGATGAGATGTGCACCCCTTGGGGATGTTCTATTTTTTGAGTAGGGAGATTATACTCGTCTCTTGAGATGTGATGTGAACCCACTTGGGGTTGAAAGGTAAGGGTGATGCCCAACCTTAGGATGGGGATAACTGCCCACTGTAGGATGAGGCGCTCGAGACCTATGGTCTGAGGTAGATGCGCACGGTTGTGCCATTGGTTCGCGCGTGCGCGTCAGACCCCTTTTTTTTTTTTTTTTTGAAGTAGGGACGTGAAACACTTGATGGGATGTGAAACCCCTTGGGGTTGAAAGGTAAGTGGATGTACCACCCTTGAGATGAGATGCCCAACTTTAGGATGGGATAGGCCCCCATTTAGGATGAGGCGATCACGAACCACTGGGGTGAGATGCCCAACCTTGGCGATATATGGTGCCACTGATTCAGTGGCAGCACGAGTTGAATCTTCCGTGATCATACGCTGAAGGTCTTCTTCGGTTATCTGAACCGTTCGAGAAGTAAGTAGAAATTGATCATGTTGAGGACCCAGTGGGGCCTCACGAGGAGGAGCGTTGGCTCCTGCTATGAAGATGTGTGGTGCCACTGCTTCAGTGGTAGCACAAGTTGAAGCTTCCGCGATTATACGCTAAAGGTCCTTATCTGTTATCTGAACCGTTAGAGGAGCAAGTAGAAGTTGATCTCGTTGAAGGTTTGGCGATCATACGCTGAAGGTCCTCTTCGGTTATCTGAACCGTTCGAGGGGGGCGGAAGAAGACCCCCAGTGAGTCGATGACCCATGGCGAATGAAATGTTTTGGGGGCACTGTGAACCCCCAGGGAGTCGATAACCCTTGGCGAACGAAATATTTTGGGGGCAGATGTAAGTCCCCAGGGGGTCGATAACCCTTGGCGAACGAAATATTTTGGGGGCGATGTAAGCCCAAGGGAGTCGATAACCCTTTCTAGTGTTGAAGGGCCTCATCGGTTATTTGAACCATTCGAGGAGCATGGAGTGGTGGATCGGCGAGTGGTGGATCCCGATGGGGGATCACCTGAACCTCGCGAGGCGGATCCATGGGACGTGGAGGAGGAGGCAAGCCAGAGCCTCCACGAGGTGGGAGGTCGTTAGCTGTGTCATTTTCTCTCCGAGCAGACGCCTCAGGAGGATCTTGTTGGCTACGTGATCTGGTTTGCATCGTTCCCACAGACGGCGCCAAAATGATGATGCTAAAATATAGCTCACCTAGGGTGGTGTAGAAAATGAGCTGGGAGAGCAAAGCAGATCAGTAGCTTAACAACTTGATGATCCTGAGGTCCCTGCAAAATGAGCACACATGAACTACGCCGGGGGTTGATCCGGCGGAAACCCCTCCGACGCTCAAGTCAGACGTGCTGATCATATAAATAGTCCAGAGAATACGTATTGTAGTATTGCTCAGTTAATAGGACGTACCTCAATAAAATGAGTAAAACCTCTATTTATATGTCATTTATTGGGTTGGGTTTGTTTTGCTGGGCCCAAGCCTTACTTGAAGGTGTTTGGGCCTCGGTGATATTAGTCTTCGATATTGGGCTCGTAGCCCAGTAGGTAAAGAAATTGTAGGCCCATTGGGTTGGCCCAATTAGGCATATCATATATATATATATATATATATATATATATATATATATATATATATATATATATATATATATATATATATATATATATATATATATATATATATATATATATATATATATATATATATATATATATATATATATATATATATATATATATATGTGTGTGTGTGTGTGTGTGTGTGTGTGTGTGTGTGTGTTATTTTAATTAAAACTTCGCAATACATACATATTTTTGCAATGTCTTGTGAACCTAAATTTTAGTTTGCCCCCCCTACGTTTTAATCCTGGTTCCGCCTCTGCCAACAAGACAACTTGTGACTGTGGTTTTCCTGTATTCTCGCAAAACTGTTTGATTCATATTAATGAAATTTATCTTTTTGGCATTCTATATTTGTTATCCTATGCAAAAAAGTAGATTAGTCCTAATGATTTACTCTATTGATTTGAATTGATTTTAGAATCGTGAGATAATTAAAGTTTATGTAATAACGAGGATATAAATATTGATATATATATATATATATATATATATATATATATAAAAGTAATGTAACTGTTAAACCAGTTTCTACTCGATGGGTTACGTCAATGTAACACCGCGCATTTTCACAAGCATTTATATAGGATTTGAATATATAATAAATACGTACGAATGTACTTGTATTTCATGAATCAAGTGGTAATGTATATGCTCTCTACGTGTTTATGTGATATATGTACATTCTAGTAATTATTTTAGAACTAGACGTCATTGTTTTATTAATTGATTAAGTGATTTTCAATAATGTGAGTAAATGAATTACGTGACAGACCTATTTTATGAACTCCATGTATTATGTGAATGATAATTAAGTATATGACATAATTAGAATAAGTAATTCATATTAACTGAGTTGGGGTTGTCTAGGGTCCGAGAGGGGTTGTACTACTCGGACCCAAACAATTTAATCTGGTGTATAGAAAATATTTAGTAAAAATTTATAGTCGTTGATTTAAAGTACGAACTAGTACGATCCAGTACGAACCTATGAATTTATAAATTAAAGTACGAACCCAGTAAAAATAGATCATACAAAGGTCGTACTCCATCGTACTTCATGTAAAATTACATTATTAACCTTACATTATTAAACCAGAGAATTAAAAGTAGGGTTAACTGTACTTTGCCCCTAACTTTGGTCATTTTTGCTCTTTACCCCCCAAATAAAAAAAAAAATTCTACGATCATACCTCGACTAATTAATTTTGCCCAATTTCACCAATTAACCAATTTTTGACCATAATTTCAATTTTGGCCCCAATTTTGACTCGCCACCACCGGAGACCGCCAGAGACCCACGGTCTCCGGCGTTGACTCTTTTTTTTTTTCAAAACTTTTTTTTTGTCTGAATTTTTTTTCCGGTAGCTC
Organism: Erythranthe guttata; assembly: GCF_056151865.1. Lineage (NCBI taxonomy): Eukaryota > Viridiplantae > Streptophyta > Magnoliopsida > Lamiales > Phrymaceae > Erythranthe > Erythranthe guttata. The sequence goes on from NC_142540.1 coordinate 8,809,351, forward strand.
AATCGCAGGGTCTCCGGCTTTGATTATTTGTTTTTTACATTTTGTTTTTTCTAAAAAAAATATTATATTTAATATTAATATATTGACTGTTAAATTACTGTCTCCAACAGTTATTTAACTGTCGGAGAGAGTAATTTAATGTTAATTAACCTTTTTTTTTCTTAAAAAATTATATTAATTAATATTACTATCTTGACTGCTAAATTACTGTCTCCACAGTTATTTAACTGCCGGAGACAGTATTTTAACTGTTAATTGATTTTTTTTTCTTAAAAAAAACATTTTAATTAATATTACTGTCTTGGCTGCTACATTACTGTCTTCAACAGTAATTTAACTGTTAATTGACTTTTTTTTTTGAATTTTTTTTTCTTAAAAAAATATTTTAATTAATATTACTGTCTTAGCTCAAAATTACGGTCTCCAACAGTAATTTAACTGTCTGAGACAATAATATTACTATATTAATCAATTTTATCGTCTTGGCCTGCATTATTGTTGTCTTCGACTGTAATATTATTTTCTTCGACCGTAATATTACTGTCTCAAGCAATAATATCACTACTTGGGACAGTAATATTAGTAATATTACGGTTCGAGAAAATAATATTCATAATATTATTGTCCGAAACAGTAATATTATTGTCTGAAACAGTAATACTATTGTCTGAAACAGTAATACTATTGTATGAGACAGTAATTTAGTAGGCAAGATAGTAATATTAATTAAAATATTTTTGTCTAAGAATTTTTTTCAAAAACGAAATAATAAAAAAGTCAACACCGGAGAGCGGCGGTCAACTGCGGTTGACCGGCCGAAAAAAAAATTCAGAAAAAAAAAGTTTTCAAAAAAAAAAAAATTCAATGTCGGACACCGCCTGCCCGGTCAACGCCGGAAATCTGGCCGGAAAAAAAATTAAGAAAAAAAATTATTTTCTAAATAAATTTTTTTTTTCAAAAAATTATTAAAATGAGAGTTAATGTGATATATTTGTTTAAATTCGGGGTCAATGTGTAATATTAAGGAAGTTAGAGTATAATGGATGAAATTGATAAAAAATATATTATGGAGTGTATATTAGAGTAAAGACATGGTGATGAGTTTATTTGAAAGATTGTTGTTTATGTGGATCAATGTGCATTTAAATCCATTGTCATGGCCCTAATTATTAATTGTTACTTAAGTTTTAGTTATAGGGGTTTTTATGTAATTTCACTTATAAGGTAGGTATCGTACTTTTTTTATGGGATTCGTACAAATCATACGTGTCACATTTTTATTGGTTGATTTTCAATCGTTTGGGTCCGATTAGTACAACCCTCTCGGACCCTAGACAACTCCAACTGAGTTTGTATATAAATGATTTAATAAATTATGTATATATGTCTTATGTGTCGTGTGTATGGGGTGCTTAAATGAATTACATTATGCATCACTAATATATGTTTATATATATATATATATATATATATATATATATATATATATATATATATATATATATATATATATATATATATATATATATATATATATATATATATATATATATATATATTTATATATATATATATATATGTATATAAGTTTTGTGTGCGCATGTGCTTGTGTTTTGTGAATGAGCCGTGTGTCTAAGTGGTGTGTGTTGGGTTTGTGGTGTGTGTCCAAGTGTCAAGTTTCTCCGGGGCATTTTTTTTCTATAATAATTAATAACCCAACTTTTTTGAAAAATGGGGGGTTTTTGAGATTATTTCAAAACTAAAATAAAGCGTTATTTTGAATAACGCCTTATAACAGCCGTTGGATTGGAATTTGATCAACGTTCCACTGTCCAGTTATGTCTTCTAAATCGAACGGCCAGATTTAAACTGGACGATTTGACGGCTCTTAAAAGACGACATTTGAAATGACAACCATTGACCTACCACACAGGATCACACGTCACTCACAATGACGCCTTTTAAGAGCCGTTGATTTCGTTTATATCAAACGGCTGGAATTCAGCTGATTTTTATTAATTTTGCTTAATTCTTTTTGTTGTTGTTAAATTGTAATACTTTGTTGAACTTTAATTTTAATTTAGTTATATGTTGTAATTTAAATTTTGTCCTTCATTTATTTATGTAATTTGCGTTATATTTAACTATAAACTAATACAAAATTAATTAATTAACCTAACAAAATAATTAATATTTTCTTGCATAATTTCTAAATAAAGAACTATTTTGTCAATTATATTACTTTTTTAAAATTTATATTTTATTAAATAAAAGAAATAAAATGCCTAATTATTAGGAAAAAAAATTCTCTTCAAATACTTTAATTTTTTTAATTTTTTTTCTCTCCACATCCATAAAATCTTGATCTTCCAAATGTTCGTAGTGACATCGAACCCAATGTGGCACCGGAGGTCACCGTCATTGGTGATATTATTATTGTATTTTATGTTGGTTAATTATTAAAACTTTTTAGTATTTTAGTTATTCAATTAAAATAAATTAAATAAACTAAAGAATTTGGAGAGAAAAAATAAATTCCTAATAATTAAGCATTTTATTATTTTTATTTAATAAAATATAAACTTTTAAAAAAATATCATAATTGAAAAAAATATTTCTTTATTTATAACTTATGCTAGAAAATATTAATTATTTTGTTAGGTTAATTAATTAATTTTGTATTATTTTATAGTTTTTTGTTTTTTTGGCCGAAAAAACATTATTATTCCATTATAATCGAAAGACTTGGGGCCTCGTTAAAAACCTTATGGGGCCTACATAAGGTAAAAAAGTACCCCTACAATGGTAATAAAAAGTTTGGGGCAACCCTAACCTTTCTAATACAAAAAGGCCCTAAAATGGGGCTAAAATGAAATAAACTATAAAGCTGCCTATAAAGCTAAAAAAACGAAAATAACAGAATTGCCCCCATTTGTTGCCACTAATGTAATTATCCAAAATATCTTCTTTGCCAACTTCCATTATCACCCGTCGAACAGTGCTCTTCCTATTCACCATCATTATCACAATATTTGCTGGAATTGCTAGAATGACCCCAACCCAAGCTGCTAGTGAAAATGCATTTGCTCGCCAATTTCACCAGCCTGCCTTGCTTTTAATTTGCGCCCTCATTTGCTTCTTGAAAATCTACGAAACTGAGGAATTCCAATCCTATCGTGAAGTAATAAAGGTCTAATACAACGAGCTAGGAAGTTCGTTTGCAACTGTAGATAGCTTCCTCTCTTCGTGCTCATGAGCCAACTTAGCTAGCCCATCTACCACCCGATTACCCTCTCGATAAATATGCATCACGTGCCAATCGTCCTTGAGAAGTCTTCTAATGCCTCTGATGACGTAAATTAACTCCCATGCAACTGTGGCTTTATGATAAATCATGTCGATAACTAATTTGGAATCTGACTCTACTTTAACCTGTGTAAAACCCATCTCTTGACAAATTCGCAACCTATCGAGAATTGTCTGGGCTTCTGCAAGAATGTGAGTACCTTGACCGTAAAAAATAGAAATGCCTCGAATAAAAGATCCATTGTGAGTCCGAATTAACCCACCACCGGAACATTCATCCCCTTTTCCTGAGCCATCCACGTTGACCTTGACTTGAAGTGGATTTGGAGGGTTCCACTTTATCCAGCTGCCCCTAGTCAATGGAGGTGACTTAACCTCCAAATTTAATTGTTGGATTATGAGACAACCCATCGTTTTCATTGGGTGTTTTCCCACGAAAGCATCATTCAAAGCTCGAAGATGTGAGAATATACTTCGAGTAATAGTGGTCGTATTCATCGGAGTATTCTCGAAGATTGCCATGCACCGAATTTTCCAGATCTCCCAACAACCGAACATGAGAGTACCAAGCTCCATAAAACCGTCTTGAGTGTTAATACTAGCTTCAACCATCCAAACTTCAACTAGATGCTGCATAGACCCATAAACATAAGGTTTCTGCCAAATCCTTGCGTAATTACTCCAAACGCCACGAGCAATATCCGACTGAATGAATAAACGAGAAAGACTTTCTTGCTTGGGAGCAGCACAACACCGACATTTGGATGGAGTCATGCAACCCCTCCTTCGAAGAACCAAGTCCACCGGGATCGCTCCATATGACAGTTTCCAGAAAAAATGCACCTATGTTATATGGAATTTTAGGATGCCAATTTTTTTTCGCCTAAGGATTCGGAGAAGCTTTGGAAAGGATCAAGTCCCACTAGTCAGCCACATTGAAATTCCCAGAAATCGATTTTGTGAAGATTTATCTATCCTCAACCCTCTCATCCAGCTCAATAAGATCAAAGATCATTTGTTGCTCCGGCTGCAGTTGAGGAGTAAATTGTTGCGGCTGTTCCTTAGCCTCCCTGAAAGAGAGAGATTGAGTTTCATCAAGACCTTCGTCAATCCAACGATCTCTCCAAAAACCGATATCCCCTTTTCCCACGATCCATCTACTATAATTCTCCAAGAGTTGTAGATGCGGGAATAATTCTCGCCACAGTAAAGAGTCATGAGCTGGAATTTGGCTTTGAAAGTCATACCCGGCCGTATTATTTTATAGTTAGGTATAAAACAAATTACCTAAATAAATGAGGGAAAAAATTTAAATTACAACATATAATTAAATTAAAATTAAAGGTCAACTAAGTATTACAATTTAACAACAACAAAAAGAATTATGGAAAATTTAAAAAAAAAATCAGCTCAAAACCAGTCGTTTGATATGAACGAAATCAACGGATCTTAAAAGGCGTCATTGTGAGTGATGTGTTGATCTTGCGGCAGGTCAAATGCTGTCATTTCAAATGACGCCTTCTAAGAGCCGTCGGATCGTCTAGTTTAAATCTGGCCATTCGATTTAGAAGACAAAAGGGGACGGTGGGCCGTGGATCAAAGTCCAATCCGACGGCCGTTATTATGCGTTATTCAAAATAACGTTTTATTGTAGTTCTGAAATAATCCCAAAAACCACCCCATTTTTCAAAATAGTTGGGCGGATTATTGTAGAAAAAAAAATGGCCCAAGTTCCTCCATAATTGCTATCTACACGCTCTTTTCTTCTATATTACAAGGAAGTCCATATACTCTCCTATAAATAGCCTTTTCTTCACCATTTTCAGCACACAAACATCAGTAAAAAAATCTCTCGCTCTCTCCTCTCCCATTGGCCAAACATTCTTCAAGTGGAACAAATTCATCTTCCACCAACTCTATATTTCATAAAAGTTCTTCTTTCTCTCTTCTAAAATCCTTAAAAAATACCTATTTTCCCTAATTTCGAGATTCTCCTAATACCTTCAAATAAAAAGCCATATATATAATATCTCAAAACTCAGCTCCAAAGCTATCCAATACCATCCATGTCGACACCCACCCCTAAAATTTCCATAGGGGTGAGCAGTGGCGGATCTACCTATGGTCTAGGGTGTGCAGTTGCACACCCTTGATTTTAAGTAATTAGTACTTTTATACATAAGTTGATAAATAAAGGCTATTGGTTGAGGTGGTAAAGTTAGACTTTTACTCACTAATAGGTCGTGGGTTCGATACCCCACCCTCTCAAAATTTGATTATTATTCAAATTTCTAACATTTTTCTTCTTTTTTCTCTTTAAATATTTTCACAATTCACCTAAAATTGTAAATTTTTGGTCCACTATTTTTATAAAGTGATATGTTTTATGTGTAGAATCATAGAATCTATAAATTTAGGATCTAGATATAAAACATTAATGAATTTCAGATTTTCAGCCACGAAGTTTACTGCATGTTTCACAAATGATCTATTTTTCATAAATCACGAAATTTTTTGGGTAACTAAATATTTTTGTTTTATTTAAGTTGATATATGACGAGCGTACATCGGATTTTATATGATTAAGTTATGAATTGCTTACTAAACCTGCACAGTTTTTGAGTAAGCTAAAGATTTGCATTTAAAATGTTTATAAAGTGATATGTTTTATGTGTAGAATCATAGAATCTATAAATTTAGGATCTAGATATAAAACATTAATGAATTTCAGATTTTCAGCCACGAAGTTTACTGCATGTTTCACAAATGATCTATTTTTCATAAATCACGAAATTTTTTGGGTAACTAAATATTTTTGTTTTATTTAAGTTGATATATGACAAGCGTACATCGGATTTTATATGATTAAGTTATGAATTGCTTACTAAACCTGCACAATTTTTGAGTAAGCTAAAGATTTGCATTTAAAATGAATGTTTCTACTCTGATTTCACTTGGAATAGATTTATAACTTATAAAACTAGCTTTCTAAAAAGTTTACAGTGTTTTATGAAAGGGATAATTTATTGAGTGTTTTTAAAGTGACTGGTTCTGTATTTGAAATTGTGACCATACTACTGTACCGTTTTAATAGTTCTCTTAATCGAATAATTATTTTAGAAAACTATTTTAATGGAGATTTTTACACTCATAAAAGAGAATTATGTTAAAGGTACATAATTTGGGGAGTTACGGTTTAAGAGAAACGGATTTCATAGATAAAGTACCAAAACTATCAAATTTTATAAAATACAAAGAGATGTTTGAAGGAATGATTTAAATCTTTGAGGTGAACTTAGTAGACAAATTGAACATAGATTAATTTAGTAAGAGTATTAAGTTTATGTATATATATTAAGTGTATTTTAAATGTTCATTAAATTTTTACGTGCTACTACCTATATGTTTCGATTAATTGAATTAGGTGAAATTCATTATATTTATGTGAACTAATGTGTGTGCATAAACGTGTATGTGTTTGTGTAATATATGATGATTTAATTAGTCTATGCGATAATACGTGACTGATAGTGTTTGTGTTATTATATTATGACACACTTCATCGATATTTATGGATAGTGATTGAATTATGGTCTTAGTGTTCATGTCCATGTATATCACGTGTTTTAAAAATTGGAAATTAATGGAATGTTTGAGTGAACAAATCAGATACGGTGGGCCGGTATCCATCTAGGATAGAAAAGGTGGGTAGCTCCCACCAAGAAACGGGCTCGAAACGCTTTACAGTTTATTGCTTGAGCACATAAATTAATTTTCCACGGATCTGGTAAAATGGAAAAGGAAATTTTAACATGCATTGCATTCAAGGACATTTAAGTGTGATTTATGTGGAAGAGGTGTGTTTTTGTGACGTATGTGTGGTCCTATATTAACTAATGTTTAGATGGTTACATTGAGTTTTGATAAGGATCTTGTTGCACTACATTTATAGGCGTAAAGTATTAAATTGATACTTCAGGGACTTTATGTCTGTAAGTCACACAAGGATTTTGTATCCGTATATTACAAAAGGGACTGTGTATCCACTATATAAAGGTTGAGGTACACGGTATTATATGTTTATCTGTAGAACTATATGTTATGTGATTCCGTAATCACCTATGATAATATTCCATGCTTCATTGTTCTTAGCTTTAAAGAATAAACGTAATGTATTTGTATGTGGGGATATGTGCTTTCACGTATATGATAGAATATCTTGATCTAGAGGAATAAATTGAATATAGAATACATATAAGCATTAGGCTTATCTCTATACGCAATAACATAGAGACGAAGACTTTAGGGCTCCTTTAGGACGTGAGTGACACGTTGAGAGAGGCGTGAGTATTGTTAGACCAGAAGTTATTACTGAGCCGGTGGTTGGGCTCACGCTTTACGCGAATTCCTTTTTCATGATCTTGAAGTAATCCGAATGTACAACATAGCAGAGTTTGAGGAATCACGAACATTGATGCCTTGCATGTCTTACCCGGATTTCGTAAAATATTATGTTTTCACTTTCACTTTTAAAAAGGTCTTATATAAAAATAGAGATTTTTATAATTTTAATTTTATACTAGTCTATTAAACGGGGTTCTGTAAATAAATTTTATTTTCTTTCCGCTGTCTTACAAGTTTTTTTCTAAACTCCAATGATGTTTTAGGTGGCACTATTTATGAAAATCGTAACTTTGAGTTGTGGGTTATATTTAAAGTAAATGAAAATACTTTGATAAATTCTAAATTGGTTTTCTCAAAATTCAAATTGAATCCGAAATTTTTAATATAGTTTATTTTTTCAATCGTAGAGTAAAATATATGTTGTTTAAATAAATTTCATGGAGGGTGTTACAAGGTGGCATTAGAGCAGTGTTTAATACACTGGATTCCTATTTACGGTTCAAGACACATGTGATCCTCCTCCAGTTCCAAGCCTAAGTCATGAGGTATGATTCATATTTAATTTAGACTTATCCGAATTAGAGAACTTAGAATTTTATATATGTTTGTCACTATACTCATTGCTAGTATCTCGAGTTGATCCTATAAAGATTTACAATTTCCTAATTGTGCATATGTGATGGTAAAGAGAAGATAGTGTTGGCGCCAAATTTCTGTTAGTGAAGATTGAAGAAATCCGCCATACGTGGAAATTAAAGATTGGCAAAGATTTGTTTTCCATGTTTATTTTGGAATTACTTAGATTCCTATTCTTGTAATATTGTTATTAGGACTTAGATTTATTTCCATGTATTATATCTAGTTAGGTATCTTTTGTACTTATCAAGAATAGAAGTAAAAATCGACTAGGATTCTATTATCTAGTTAAATCGATTTTTTAGGACTCAAGTTAGTTTTAGGGTGGTGAATTTCGTGCATATATAAGGCCCTCAACCTCATATGAGTCCCATGGAGCTTTAATCAAAAATCCCAGCATAAAGGCTTTGAAGGGTGCAGCCGGTGCTGCTGCCTTGTTTGCACGTCAGGTGTGGCAACAGGACATGTTTCTTCTACCAGGCCATAAAGAAGATCGGCGTTTCAGGAGAAGTGCTTAAAAGATCTCGGGAGAGGTCGATCCGCCGTTTGAAGGGAGTTCAACATTGGAAGGAGTCCATGAGTGCGGATGGAGGAATTGCTTTGATTATCAACAAGTTCGAGTTGTGTGCAAGAAAGACGTATAACATAAAGAGAGAGTCTTTAGTGTTCTTATTAAGTCCTATATTGTACACTTAAATCTAAACTAGTTTGCAAGTCCTCGTGGATGTAGGGTACATTTGTATCCGAACCACATTAAATTCTTGTGTTCTTTATTCTGCTTTTAGTAGGTTAATTACTGTGACAACACAAGAATTTTGTTACCACACGTAATGTCGCAACACTTAATATGTCTCAACAGAACGAACTGATTTTCATAGGCATTTAAATCAACAATATGACATATCATATTGTTAATTAAAGAATATCATGAATTATTAAGAATTTTAGAAGTATTTGATATTTTGGTAGAATTGGTGAATTCTAATTTATGTTCTCCTTTTGTGTTTGTTGATTATGCATGTTTGCTTAACCTGAAAATCTAAGCCATTATGATTGTATAATGACAAGCTTTCAAATTATACTAATTTTGGAAGATAAAGTTTTTTTTTTTTAAACTTTAGGACTTACATGTCTAAATCGTGGAAGTTTAAATATTATGTGTGATTACTTTGCAATTTTGTGAATATATAAGTTACAAGAGAATCATGTCATATTCTATAGGTTTCTCGATAGATTCTAATCATATGCTCAATTTCTTAGTTGATCTATTTTCCCAATTTTATGTGTTCGATTTCATGAGATAATTGACCAAGTATACTATTAATATCATGTGACATAAGTGGTAATTTTATGTGACTTAAATATGTGAAATTATGATCCACTTTTGTTATAAATGAAGTATGTGTGTAATTTAAATTTATAGACATTAATTACATGATTTTTCTACGCATGTGAATTTAATTAATCTCATAATATAGAGTATACTTGTATCCTATTGCACTTATGATTGTTCGACTTTCTTGATAATTGCATGTGTGACCAAATTATTTTTGTAGATGCCAATCTATGCATTTGATTGATGAATTTAATTTATTAATATTTTGCTTAGACCCAACTATGTGTCTATAGAATCTTGATATTTGTTATTTATATTATGTGAAATTATGTGAACTATGTGTATAGTTAAGGTTTCTTATTAAATTATTATACTTTGAGCGATACTCGAAAATTTTGAGTTTATAAGTATAAACTTCTTTAAGAATATCTTCTCGAAAATAGTTGAAGCTGGTTTTTAATTTTAAAATGTGGAAATTTTTTTTTGATAAAACCTCGCAACTTTGTTGGTAAAATTTTGAAGAAGTTGATAAAATATTTTGTTTCGAAATAAAATTAGCCTTATGACAAAAAGTGATATTGAAAATTTTCACAAAATCCGTTGACCCATTGGCATACACGAGTCTCATATAGATGAGTTCCCGAACTCCCTAGCCCAAAAAACCTCTAAGTGGTTCCCACTTATCGAGTAGAGGTTTCTATGGTATAATTGCACACATTAGTCCTCAAGACCCAACATCACCGTGACTTCACTAGAGGACCACCTGCGTCGTGACTTGTCCATGAGTCTCCTCGAAGACCGCTTCATGGATCAACATTCGCACATTCCGAAATCTAGTGTGAAGTATGTACAGTGTTGTAGGGAATTCGAGCACTTGATTAGTCATGCATGTCCTCGGTATTCTTACGGTTTATAATCCATGGAGTCTCTAGCCAGAGTTCTAGTATGGTGATTAGTGAAACCAGTTTCTCTAAGTCACACACGAACGGATTATATTACCTAGAATGTTCACACCGTTATTGAACTATATTAGAGGTCTCGGTGGACCAATGCCTCTAGTTAAATAGGGACATATGCGTAGACGGGATCGTCTTGCACGTTAACTATATCACACAGTTCTTGCATGCACTTCATCTGTATCTAGGGAATTATGATGCTTAGTTACTAAATGACAATCTTGATTTGTTAGGCATTCACCGATTTCATCGGCGATTAAGTTAAAATGGATTTAACTTAATCGGTACTCTAGAGACGAGTCCGTATAAGAATAATGTGTTGTTCGAATCTCAAAGAGTTGTGAGCCACGACTGGCAAACTCCTGAACCATTGAGGATCACACTTCTTGTGTACTCGAGATCCTTGAATACATCGAGCTAAGATTAAGTTGTGATTCTTTACTTAATTGGATGTTAATATGATTGGATCCACGATTCCTAATTGTTGATTACAAATTAGAATAAACAAAGAGAAAGAATTCTGCGGAAATTTAGTGAACTTTCTAAATTAAGAAACTTTTCTGATGAACAGGTGCACTAAATTGGAAGTTTCCAATTTTGGAAATTGAAAATTTTCAAGTGGCACTCAAATTGATGAGAATGTTTTGCTCGTTACAATTATGTAATTGTTACATTTTTTGAGTGTTCGTTTATTAGAAACGAGACATTAAAAAGAGTATATGCACCGTAACGGACCGGATCAGACTTAAGCCCACTAGAGTTTAAAAGATCCTAGTATATAAAGGAGTTTTAAGGGTATTGAAATCAAAATTTTAACTCCAAGAAACCCTAGCCGTTGATGCGCCTCTCGGTTGCCCCTTGCCCACTGTGCCGCCGCTGAGATTTGATCTTTGGTTTGCCTTTTCTTGCCTTCTCGTTTATTCTGTTGTACTCTAACCTTCCTATATCTAGCGCTATAGATTTGTTGGATCAAATATACAAGGTGAAACCCAAATAGACGGAGGACTGAGCACCAGCCAGCCCACGCGCCGCCGTCGAGGATTGGACAACCGCATATGTTTTTGCACATAGTCGTCACGCACCTCCTCTGTTGCCTACGCGTTGTTGTTGGTGGATTCAATTCCGTCTCTTTTCCGGTTTCGAATTGAATTTTGTGGTTTTTCTCTCTGCGTGAGAGGTTTTTTTCTCTCTGTGTGAGAGGCGTGAAATTTTTTACTTTTATGATGAGTTTTCATCGGGCTGATCTGGCATAGATTATTGAGTTAAATGGTTTTGATCATTCGTGATGTTGGTGAAGGTTTTTAGGTGTAATGTTGTTTTTTTTCCTTTGGTCAGCTTCCAATATTCTCAAACCCTAGCCGCTGTCTTTTTTCTTCTTTTCATTACCCTAATATTCTATTTGGTGTTATTGATTGTCAATCCCCTATTTCTTTTCTCTCTTTGATGTCTGATAGTAGGTTTGGATTTCATTCTTCGTCAGCTACACTGGGGCTCTATCATTCTACAACTTCTCTCTTGATCTCACGGTTTTAGGTGTCTGTGTCAACCTTCGTAAGATTGCAATGAGTTGTCTCTTCTGGAATTGTCAAGGGCTCGGGGTTCCCTTGACAATTCATTGCCTCGGAGATCTTCTTCGATCTTATAACCCTGATCTTGTATTCCTATCAGAGACAAAATGTAATCAGCCATTGATAGAATCATTGAAAAGGAAATGGAATCTATTTGGGTTAAGTATTGATAAAGTCGGGAGAGGCGGCGGATTGGCTCTCCTATGGAAAAAGGATATAACGGTTGACATTCAACACTACTCTCACAATCACATTGATGCGAGGGTTTCGATACCAACGCACGAATGAATGTGGAGATTCACTGGATTTTACGGTTTCGCCGATCATTCTCAACGTTATAAGTCTTGGAACCTTTTGAGAGACCTAGCAGCGGGGAATAGTTTGCCATGGGTGATTGGGGGAGATTTCAACGAGATTTTGTCCAACACAGAGAAAGAGGGGGGAGTTCCAAGGCTGCCTGCAATGATTGAGGCTTTTAGAAGTGCGCTTGAAGATTGCGGCTTGTCCGATATCGGTTTTGAAGGAGATCCATTTACGTGGAACAATAACAGAGAGAAGCCTGATACAATTCGCTGTAGGTTGGATAGAATTTGTGTATCCACAGACTGGATATCTATGTTTCCTAATCACCGGGTGAATCATGTCAAACCATAAGCCACTCGTTCTCAAACTTTGCATACCTTCTAGGATAAATCGGTCAAGAAACTCGAGGCCCTATCGTTTTGAAGCTATGTGGATTCGTCATGACGAGTGTGCGAGGATTATCGAGGAGACATGGGAGGAAGGCGCATCATCATCGAATCCCTTTGAGAAATGGAGAGAAAAATCAGATGCATGTCGAATTGGATTGATCCGATGGAGTAAAGATGTGCTGAGTAAGCCGAGAAATAGAATTGCTGAAATTCAGGAGAAACTTCATGCTATACAGTTGGGTCCCGTGACCGTACAAAGTAAAGCGGAAATCTCTGTCCTCCAGAAGCAACTTGAGCAATTATACGGTGACCTTGATATGTATTGGAGACAGAGAAGTAGAATTCAGTGGGTTCAAGAGGGCGACCGTAACACATCTTTTTTCCATTCTAAGGCCTCAACCAGAAATCGTGCAAATAAGATAATGGGGCTTGAGAACCAATTTGGTGAATGGAAGAAAAATCCATCAGACTTGGAGCACATTGTAACAGATTATTTTGGGGATATATTTAAGTCGTGCAACCCGAACCCGGATGAGATGAGAGAGGTTGTGGAATTAATGAACCCCAGAGTATCAGACGAGGCAAATCAAATGTTGATCCAACCTTATTCTTCTAAAGAGGTAACTACAGCTCTCTCTCAGATGGCTCCTCTTAAATCTCCGGGACCAGATGGTATGCCAGTTATTTTTTACCAAAAATATTGGCGTATTATTGGCCGAGAGGTTACTAAATGCATTCTTGAATTTTTAAATAAGAGGCGCATCCCTGAAAATCTTAACTTCACCCACATTGTGCTCATTCCTAAAGTGAAAAATCCTAAACGTGTCGTTGATTTTCGTCCCATTAGCCTTAGCAATGTCATCTATAAGATTGGATCTAAAATGATTACTAATCGTATAAAGTCTATCTTAAATAATATTATTTCTCCCACCCAATCTGCTTTTGTTCCAAACCGGCTTATCACCGATAACATTCTTGTCGCCTTTGAAGTCAATCATTTTATTAGGACTAAAAATAGGAAAAATCATAATTTTATGGCCGTAAAATTGGATATCAGCAAAGCGTATGATCGAATCGAATGGGGGTTTCTTCGTCAAGTTTTGATGAGATTTGGTTTCCATGACTCTGTTGTCGAACTTATAATGCTTTGTGTATCTACTGTTACTTACTCTTTTCTTGTGAATGGTTCGCAATGTGGATTTATCCGTCCGTCCCGCGGCCTCCGTCAAGGAGACCCACTGTCGCCATATTTATTCATTATGTGTGCAGAGATTCTGGTGACGATGATTGAGCACGAGAATAATAGGGGGGGCTTGGAAGGGATTAAAATTGCTCCGGGGGCTCCAGTGATATCTAACCTTTGTTTTGCGGACGATACGCTCATCTTCTGTCACGCGAAAGTGAATGCAGCAACTAGGCTGAAATATGTGCTGGAAAGGTATGCTAGAATATCAGGTCAGATTATTAATGTGGATAAATCCTCTATGAATTTCAGCCGAGGAACTTCGGAGGATTTGAAGCATTCCATTCAGCATATCCTTGGCTTTAAAATTGTCGAGGCTCATGACAAGTACTTAGGAATGCCGGCAATGGTTGGTCGTTCAAAAAAGGAAATTTTTAGTTTCCTTCGGGATAGGGTATGGACTAGAATCAAAGGTTGGGGTGAAAAACATTTGTCAATAGCGGGAAAAGAGGTTCTTATTAAAGCCGTTCTCCAATCCATTCCGACATATTTAATGGGTTGCTTTGTTTTGCCCAGTACGCTGATTAGAGATATTGAAATGGCAATCAGGCGATTCTGGTGGGGTGATGGTAGTACTAATAACAAGATGAACTGGATCTCATGGAGTCGACTATGTGCCCCGAAAAACGCTGGAGGAATGGGATTTAGAGATCTAAAGAGTTTCAACTTGGCACTTCTAGCTAAACAAGGATGGCGTCTCCTTATGTGCCCCGACTCTTTAGCGGCGAGACTTCTTAAAGCTCGTTATTATCCAACAACGGAATTTCTGAAAGCAGACCTAGGGGTGCGACCTTCCTCTATTTGGCGGAGTATACTCCATGCTAGACCTTTTCTGGAAAATGGTTTAAGGAAAAGGATCGGCAACGGTAAGTCTACGGCAATATGGGGAGATGCCTGGCTTCACTCAGATGGGGCCTTCAAAATAATTACAAAGCGCCCCATTCACACATCTTTCCCAGATAAAGTGTCGGACCTTGTAGATTATCGCCGGAAAGTGTGGAATGAAAATATTATAAACAAAGTGTTTTGGCAAGTTGATAAAGAGAGGATTTGGCGAATTCCGATAGGTAACTTTGAAGCGGAAGATCGTTATGTCTGGCACTACTCCCGGAATGGGAATTTTGATGTCAAATCATGTTACCATAATACATTTGCAGCTATTCATCATGTTAATGGTGGGGCTAATGGTTCTGGAAGTGGAGTGGAGAGAAAACAATGGAATCTTATTTGGAATATGAAACTTCCCCCAAAAGTTCGTATTTTTGTGTGGCGGGCGTGTAATGGAATTTTACCAACAGCGCATGAATTATATCGGAGAAGAGTAAGTAATAGTGCTGCATGTATTCGGTGTGGTATTATGAATGAAACAATTATGCATGTGATCAGTGTATGTAAGGGGATGGATAGTATTTGGAGCGCTCCACCTTTTGACAAATCTTGTCTTGATCCAGAGATTTCTAACTACTCGACATGGCTCGAACAGTTAATGGGAAAGTGTTCTAGTGACGAAGTTGAGCTTGCGGTAATCTTGAGTTGGAAAGCTTGGCATAACAGAAATCAGGATGTGCATGATTCGACGAGCATGGCCGCCGGAGACATGTTGGCCTGGGGAAAACTCTTTCGCGAGGAATACAATAGGGCAAAGTTTTATGTCCGACAAGATACGACGAGACCTTTTCCAGATTCATGTCGTCCTCCAAACGCTGGCACTATAAAGGTGAATTTTGACGCTGCATTTCCAGTCGGCAAAAATCTCTACAATGTCGCTATAGTAGCAAGGGATTCAAATGGTGAGTGTGTTTGGTGGAGTCGACGACAATTCCTTGGACGTCCAAGACCAGTTGAGGGCGAAGCTAGGGCAGCTTTACATGCGATTATGACGGCCAAAGAGAAGGCATGGCCATCGGTAATTTTCGAAGGAGACTGCCTTGAAGTGATCAGTGCACTTAAGTGTGATGAAGAGAGTTTCTCGACGTACGGCGCTTTGATTCAGGAATGTCGTAGTGTCCTTAATTGCTTTGATAATCATTCGTTCTCTTTTGTGAAACGAAATGGGAATAAAATAGCCCATTGTCTAGCAACATCTGTTGCATCTGTAATCGGTAGGGAAGGGGATAGTCTCCCAACTCTTTTGGCCCAAGATGCCTAATTATAATTCTACATTTTATCAAAAAAAAAAAAAAAAAAGATTAAGTGAAATTAGTGATAAACTGCTTATCATGATTATATGTTTTGAATCAATTGTTGTTAATTAATTTTGAATTAAATTATATGATCGTTAGATCGATTGAATTAAGGTATGCAATTAATTGTTTATGTGCGTATACTCTTATCACGAATTATTAAATTCCATGATTTGTTTTCCGCTGCGTATACGTGGTATTAGATCCATAGTTAACGATTAATTACTTCCGTGTTTAAACGCTTAAAAACATGTTTTTGATTTGTTTCATTAACTTTTTGTGTTGTTTAATTGGTGTTTTAATTTTAATAAAATATTAATGAATATTTTCAGAAATTATAAAATCGGATTTTATCCGTTTGGAAAAACGAGGCTCGAAAAGATGTTTTTGGAATTTTTAAAAATTATTTTTCTTGTTCATTGCATTGTTCGGACTAGATAGGTTCAGTATGACTGGTCTGATCCGCTGAAATAAACTAATATTTTTATTTGAATTTGAAATTAATACTTAAATAAAGGGGAAACTACAGATAAATCCCTAATCCAAAACTTGAAACACAGATCAGTCCCTAGGTAGTTTCCCCTAGTATTTAAGTCCCTACTCACGCGCCTAACATGCAGATCAGTCCCTAATAAAATGTGCAAATACTAAAATACCCTTTACTTTATACTAATTTTACATAACTTCTTTTCAACTTCCAACGCGCCGTTTGTATTACACGCTCTTTGCCCGTTACATTTCAAAAATCAAACAACAAAAAAGAAGCTAAAAAGGCGCAGAAAAAACCACCGTTCAGTTATACCCATTTTCAGACCAAGAAGAAACGCAACAGAGAAACGAAGAAGAAACGAAGAAGAAACGCAACAGAGAAACAACAAAGAAGGAAGAAATTACGAAGCACGAAGAATCAACAAACCGCAGAAAAATAGTATAAACAAACCCATTTATAAACAATGGTGAAGCAGGGTAAACAACAAGGTTTGATTTTTTATTTTTTTTTCATTTTCTTGGAAACAGACCCATTTGGGTGTTGCTTAAGCAGGGCAAAAAGGTTTATTTGTTATAGAATTGCATGATTTTGAACATATCCACTCATGGGTATTATGCCTCGACTTTATTCGGTGTTTCCCCTAATCATTAAATCGGTTCCAATATTTGTTGTTCTGTTGTTTGGGTTTGCAAAGATCATTTATTTGTTGTCGAATTTCATGATTTTGTAACAGTTTTCTCATGGGTATTATTCTTCGGTGACATTAGCATGTCCCCAAAGCATTTTGAGTCCTAACAAGGGTTTCATATAGGATATGGGAAAGAGGCTTATTGTATTTTTCGTACTGGTTCTATAGTATGTGTCATGCGCAGTAATGGTATTAATAGTGCATTTAGATGGTATAATCTTTGATGGTTCTGTAGTATGTGTCATATGCCACAATAGTATTACTAGTGACTTTGAATGGTATTACTTGTGACTTCGGATGGTATTGACATGTGGTACTAGAAGTATAATGTTGATGGTCCTGTAGTATAAGTCATATGCCATAATAGTATTACTAGTGCCTTTGAATGGTATTACGTGTGACTTCGGATGGTATTGACATTCGGTACTAGAAGTATAATTGTTGATGGTCCTGTAGTATAAGTCATATGCCATAATAGTATTACTAGTGCCTTTGAATGGTATTACTAGTGACTTCGGATGGTATTGACATGTGGAACTTTATAGTACGTTGTATTTGTTATAATTGTATTTGTTTTATGTGTATGTAATTGCAGGAATTGTTGTAAAAGAACAAGGCAGCAAGCTATCAATAGGCTGCAGGTGCTCACCGTGGGCCTTTCAAACAACTATGGAAGGTGTGAAAAAAGTGATGAAGAAACAACATCATGAAGTACTGAAGAAAAATCCCTTCTATCACTACATGGACATGCCTAAAATAAACCACAGCTTCCATAGGGTTGTGTCTCTCATGCAAGCGTACAATCCAGAAGATCGGGCCTTCTGGTTTGGGGGAAATACTATACGCTTGGAATTCACTCCGCAGCAATTATCTATCGTATTAGGGCTGCAGTACGAAGGCGTACCGGTGGATGTGAATATGGATGGTAGAGACACTGATTTCATCACACGTATTTTTGATGGTAAGTTATCTTTAGTGACGAGGCCATATATTGGTTATAAACTGGAGGCCTATGCAGTTATGACCGATCAACAATCTGTTGAAGATTTCAGCAGATTGTACACTATTTATCTGTTTAATACTATTCTACTGCCAAAGGGGAACAAAACGTTAGAAAGGTGGGTTTATCCGCATGTAGAAGATTTGGAGGTTTTAGGGTCTTTTGCATGGGGAAAGTTGGTGTATGATATTCTTGTTGAGAATATGGAGGGGTATCTGAAGGGGGGGTTGAAGTATTTTGATGGATGCACTATCGGCTTATTGGTAAGTGATATCTAATAGTGAATATATATTATGTTATATTGAATATACCAATTAATATTGATTCCAAAATACGCAGGCATGGGTGCATGAAAGGATCACGTTACTAGGGGTTAGCACCAGTGTTTACAAATTTCCCCGGTTCTTCCGGAGGCAAGACAGCAAAATCCCGATCGATGAAGAAGCAGCTAGGTTGCTTTTTGATCTGATAAAACAAGTGCAGGTAACACTTTGAGTTACAAAATATATAATGTATTAGGTATTTGCTAACAAATTTTTTACGTTTATTAGGTTATACCATTTTCTGTGTACCCGAAAGAGAAAGCGTTGCTTTCTCCGGTTTTGGAAGTAATTCTGGTCCAGTTGTTGGAATTAGTGCTGACAGATTTGTGGAAATAAGTTCTGAGAGTAGTGAAGATGAGATTGGAGACGTGGAAGCAACACCTGTAAGTCATTAATACAATAAACCCTAAAATTCATACTTCCATTCCCATTGGAACATACTATATGTCAACTAATATAATACTATGGTATAACATGTTTCGTACTATTGTTTTTTTTTAGTTGCAGCAGAAGAAGAATAACTTAAAAAGGAAGAGGGGGAATGTAACAGAAGAAAAAAATAAAGAAAAAAAAATGCAGAGTAAGAGAAAGAAAGAAAAGGAGATAGAGAAAGAGAAGGAGATAGAGATAGAGAAAGAGCAGGAGAAAGAGAAGGAGAAAGAGAAAGAGACAGAGAGAGTGAATGAGAGAGAGAATGAGAGAGAGACAGAAAAAGAGAGAGAGACGGAGACAGAGAAAGAGATAGAGATAGAGGCAGAGATAGAGATAGAGGAAAGGGAAAAGGAAGGAGAAAATGAAGGAGGAAAGGGGATGGAAGGTGAAGAAGAACGAAATGAAGAAAGAGAGAGAAATCAAGGAGACGAAAGTCAAAGTCAAAGGCCAAAGTCAAAGGCCAAAGTTCCACGCGTGCGAGGACGAGGACGAGGACGTGGCCGTAAACAAGTTCCTGTGTCCAAGGTTTCGGTTTCAGTCCCTGGGACCAAGGTATTTTTATCTAATATTAGTATTACATTATTATTATTTTTTGTCATAATTGGTGTGATTTATTCGTTATATAGAATGCCGATTATTACCGGGGAAGAAAGGACTACGTACGTCGTGACCAAATATCCGAAGAAGATAGGATATTGTTGGATCAGTTCTTGGAAAATGTTGATTTAGGGTAAGAGCACAACCACCTTGATAGTACATGTTAATGTCTTTAATGGTATATGTCAAATGAATGCATAGTACATGTTGACTGCATGTTATAGTATGTAGTAACTTTGTACATAGTATAAGTTTACTTATCCAATGGTACATGTTGACTGCATGTTATAGTATGTAGTAACTTTGTACATAGTATAAGTTTACTTATCCAATAGTACATGTTTACTGCATGTTATAGTATGTAGTAACTTTGTACATAGTATAAGTCTACTTATCCAATAGTATAAGTTCACTGCATGTTATAGTATGTAGTAACTTTGTACATAGTACAAGTTTACTTATCCAATAGTACGTGGTTATGTCTTACTGTAGTGAAACTATTGTGGAGAGAGGCCCACATTGTCTGACGGGAAGGCATATGTGCGAACTTTTATTTGATGACATGCTGAGTGCAGAACACGTAGATTTGTACTTGAATCTATTATGTTCCGAATCTATCATGAACCAGCATGGACATGAGATTGATTACCTTGACTCCCCTGCCCAGGTATATAGTGGTTTAACAAATATGTTGCATACATTACAATGTTTATCTAATATTCTCTATTATGTTTCGTAGCAAGAGTTACTGTCGCGACCTCGGGTGGACGTAGAACGAATGAGCGATGCCAAGTTTGATAGTCTTCTCAATGATTTTACTATTTTTGGAACGATGGCTTTTGACAAGCTAAACACAGCAAATATCTTCAGTAAAAAGTTTGTCATGATACCTCTCAATTCCAGTGAACACTGGTTCCTGCTTGTTCTGAACCCAATAGATAAATGTATTTACCATTGGAACTCCATAGACTATTCTCCGAATTTCCCAGGAATTGCGAATTATGTCGTAAGCCCATATTCTTGTAATTAGTTATTCTTTATTCTTGCGAATTGTTGTAGACTAATATAATATTTTATTTTCGTAGGCCTCGTTTTACAGCAAGGTGATTGAAAGAAGGTCTGGGTTGGAGATAGAATCGGAAGCTAAATGAGTTCATGGATGCAGGCAGCAGGATGGGAACCTTGATTGCGGCTTGTTTGTCTGCATGTGGGCATATTGTCATGCTGTAGACAGTGAAGATATTTGGTTTAAGGCAAAAACTTGCGATATCAAAACACTTCGCCCAAAACTAGCAGCTATCTTTCTGAGGCATCAGGGAGTAGAAGTGGAAGCTAAATATGAAATAGATCTGGCGTTATTGTGAAAAAACTGGGAGTGGAAGTGGTTTGGGGTTTTTGTGTTTTTTTGTAATTAATTAATGAACAGGTGAATGTGTTTTTACGCCATAAACAATCTGTCCTTTTGTTGTAGAGCTAATAATACTATTGATTAGCTCTACTCGTACTTTTTCATTGTATACATTGTACTATAAGTTTCGATGAAATGTACTTGCCTTTTGAACACATGGTACTATAAGTACGGGAGATGCATAAATTATGTTTTAGATGATTATTTTAAGATAGGTGAGCATTATTGTTGCGTTTGGAATACAAGATCCCATAAATATGTTGAATTTCATATACTATACAATATATTCATACAAGTCTACAATGCTCAAGTGTAAAACTAATACTTTCCTCAATTCTTACCATAGTCGATGTTGATCTACTCCCACATTGTCTCCATTCATTCTTAATAGTCTAAAACTGAAGAGTTGTGTCTTAAAATGCGATCATATGGATGCATTGGCCCGACAATAATATATAGAGTGTAAAAATACTATATGAATGGCAAACATATACTTTATCAGTGAACAAATCGTACTATAGTCACGAGTCACTTGTACTTTACCAACTTATACATTATACTTAATTGGTGAACAAAGCGTACTATATTTTTTGATGAATTGAATTGTACCAATTTCATCGACGTTTTAATGATCAATAAGTACGGGAGATGCATAAATTATGTTTTAAATGATTATTTTAAGGTAGGTAGCATTAGTGCTGCGTTTGGAATACAAGATCCCATAAATATGTTGAATTTCATACATGATACTCATATACTATACAATATATTCATACAAGTCTACATTGCTCAAGTGTAAAACTAATACTTTCCTCAATTTTTACCATAGTCGATGTTGATCTACTCCCACATTGTCTCCATTCATTCTTAATAGTCTAAAACTGAAGAGTTGTGTCTTAAAATGCGATCATATGGATGCATTGGCCCGACAATAATATATAGAGTGTAAAAATACTATATGAATGGCAAACATATACTTTATCAGTGAACACATGGTACTATACTCACGACTCACTTGTACTTTACCAGCTTATACATTGTACTTATTTGGTGAACAAAGCGTACTATAAATGCTGAAGAATCCAAACTTTACCAGCTTATACATTGTACTCTTATGTTCACTAATTAAACAACAGTACATAGGTTTTACATAGCATGTAGACTGCAAATATTACTAGATTCAACACTAACAAACAATGAACTACTCCACCTTCAGAATTGCAATTCTTCACTTCACTTTCTTGATGGACTTGGTTCATCGACGCACTTGTAGCTTCATTTTCTTCACGATTTGAGTTGGAAAAAGTTTGCCCAACTTCAAATGGTTCACACCAATGGGAGTAGCCATGGTGTGGGCAACAGTAAAATAACCTTCCGGGATTCGAAATAGTTTCTGAAACCATGATTATTGTTTTCTTCCTGTTAGAGTAGGTGACCAACAAGCCAACTTTTGGCTGTGGTCTTTCGTATTTATTATGGTAATAAACGAACCTTTATTCGTATTAATGATAAAACACCTTGGCATTCTATATCTTTGTCCCTTTGTCACAAGCATAGATATAGTCCTTACAGTTATTACAAGTACTAGTAATTGATCGTTAGGATCGTGAGATATTTACTTAAGTATTATAATTGTTAAACGTGTTCCTAGTCGAAGGGTTACGCCACCAATGAGGATATCGGCCTTTCCCATTAGAAGACTAGCACTTAGTGTATGTGTACTGCATCTCATCAGTAAACGGTATTGTGATATCGGCATGCATAAGTGGGTGCTCGTAAGTTGACGAGTTCACTGAACTCCCTCACCCTAGAAATCTCTAAGTGGTTCCCAATAATCGAGTAGAGATATCTATGGTATAGTTGTACACCATTAGTCCTTATGACCTAGACATCACCGTGACTTCACTAGAGGACCAGCTGTATCGTGACCTGTCTCTGAGTTCCACCGAGGACCATCCCAAGGGCCAGTGTTCGTGCAGTCCGAAATCTAGTGGGAGGTCTGTGCATTGTAGTCGGGGATTCGATCGCTAGAATAGTCTTGGATGTCCTGTGTGTTCTGAAAGTTTGTAATCATTCTAAGTCTCTGGCCAGAGCTGACTAAGTGATGATTAGAGAATTCGATTCTCTAAGTCATGCACGTGACGATTACAACACTTGGAACGATCGCACCGTCATCGAACACATAAAGAGGTCTCGATGAACCAATGCCTCTAGTTCGATCGGGACATATGTATCGAAGGGACCGTACTGTACGTTAACTATATCTGAAGGTTCTTGCAGGCACTTCATTTGTATCTAGGGAATCATGACGCGTAGTTGCTAGACGCCAATCTTGATTCGTTGGGTGATTAAGGTGAAACGAGTTTCATCTTAATCGTAACTCTAAGGGGACGAGTTTTGACCACAAAGGGTTGTGGGCCCACGGCTAGCTTACACCTGAACCATCGAGGGTCACACTGCTCGTGTACATGAGATCTTTGAATAAACGGTCAGAGATAAAAAAGTTTATCTTTGCATGATTGGAAGTCAATATGATTGGATCCAACATTCGTAATTTGGAATTATGAATGAGAATAAGAAAAGGAAAAGAATAGGCGAACGTGTTAGTGAACTTTCTAAATCGGGAAGTTTCCAAATTTAGAAAGTGCACTGAACTAGGGTTTCCACTTTTGGAAAGTTGAAAAATGAGAGTTGACACTCGTAATGACGAGGATATTATAATGATTCCGAAAATGTAATTGTTGCAATTTTCCGATCATTGAATTGAGAGAGACGAGCGAGTAAAGGAACTAACGAGCTTAAGCTGTTGGGCCCGGTCCAACTTAAGCCCGTTAGGGTTTTATGCAAGACATATAAATACTTGATTTATAGGTCTTGCACAAACACAACAAAGAGAACACACGTTCATAACCCTAGCCGCTTCCTCTCTCGATCAGCCACCCTCTCCCACGGCCACCACCACCGCGCCGTCGCCGGAAATTCGCCGGAATCGGCCACCCGTTGGCCGATCTCTTTCGGTATTCCTTTCCTTCTTTCTTTTCTTCCGTTATTCTGACTATTACGTGTCTAGTGCCACGTGTTTAGTAGATCGAAGTATACGAGGTGAAATCCAAGAGGAGGAAGATCGAAGAATCGAAGATGCGAGAAGGCAATTCTGAAAACTGCTCTCGGATTTTCTGCGCTGTCCAGCGGGAAAATTCGCCATAAATCAACCGGTGATCGGATGGACGTGAAATTTTGACAGAAGCTTCACGACTCATAAATCTACATTCGTCCAGAAGGAATTGTCCATCCAGTAAATAAGCATGGAGATATTGAAGCCGGAGCAAGGCTGTAATTTCAGATCAGCAAACAGGTTGGATCAATAAGAGTGGGAAGAGCAGCTGGCCATCTTCTCGAGTCTTCGTTCGATTGATGCTTCAAGGACAGCACGTGCATCACATGCACCGCCGTAGCTCGGATCATTGCCGTTGCTGCCCCGGATTGCACGGATTGGTTTCCGTGGCAATCTAAATTTGCTTA
The DNA here is from genome assembly GCF_056151865.1 of Erythranthe guttata. Classification (NCBI taxonomy): domain Eukaryota; kingdom Viridiplantae; phylum Streptophyta; class Magnoliopsida; order Lamiales; family Phrymaceae; genus Erythranthe; species Erythranthe guttata. The sequence continues at coordinate 8,834,135 of NC_142540.1, forward strand.
GTGCGCCTACCTCACGCTCCAAGAGGTAATGTTTCGAATCTATTGTCATTCGATTCGGTTACGTTTAAATTAATATATGCATGTTCGTTTTAATAAGAAACTTGTATGATTTTATGTGACTACATGAAATTGATTTTATTATTGCGACCATGATTATTTGATTTAAACGCGAGCATGCTAATTGATTTAATTTCGATTAAGTAATTAAGCATGTTGTTGTCTTAATTTCGCTGGAAGCGCAAAGGTACGCAATTAATTGATTTAATTTATCGGGCATGTGCTTGTGTGCTTTAAAGTCGTTTAAATCGCATAAAATTTTTGTTTTCCGCTGCGTACACGTGCCCGAAACACAACAGTGGTATCAGAGCTCGTTGCGTAATTAATTGCGTTGTATAATATGCTATGATTTTATGCATGTTCGATTTATTGAAGTAGTGATTGTCGTATTATGTAATTGGGAGTTTTCGTAAGTTTAAAATATTTTTGAAATATTGTTTAGAATTTTTTCAGCTTTAAAATTGTTTAAAATTGGAAAATCGGATCTGAAAATGTTTTTAAAACATCGGTTTTTGTTTAATCGGATCGAACCGGTCGAACCGGCCGGTTCGATGGTTGTGTGCGATTTAGTTGACCGAATCCACGTGGATTCGGGTCGGTCAGACCGGTTCCCGGTCCGACTGACCCGGCCCACTGATTTGGGTCAGCTGGACCGGACAGAACCGGACCGCTTCGGTCCGAACCGGTCAGACCGGTTGGGCCGAACCGGTTCACTGAAAATAAAAAAAAAAAAAAAAAAAAAAAATTTATTTCAGATTTCTAAAATTAAACTTAAAACAAATTGATTTTAATTTTTGGAAAATTATTTTCAATTAATCCCAATTAGATAATTGGATCGACAATCATCTATTTTAGTAAATAGGTGTTAGATTAATTAATTGATTTAAATTGTTAAATTGATTTCAATTAATAGAACACATATATAATATTGATTATAGTTCAACTTAATTAGTAGTACCTCAACATTATATGAATGATTTATGCTAGTTGAGGTTCTATGATTATTTTGAAAACTCGATAATTAATTAATGTAATTAATTATGAAATTAGGTCGTATGTTCCTCTTAGGACAATATGCGCTTCCATATACCTTTAGAGAACATAGATGTAGGAATCACATAGACCAATCCGAACCTTCTGATGAGATAAAAAACTTTTAATAAAACCCCTCATTCTTAATTTAATTGAGAATCATTTCAAGCTATAAAGAATGACCCAATCTGTTGAGTTATTTCTTTCCTTCTGCAAACGGTTGGATTATGTGTAGCCCTTTGCTGTAGTGCAGTAAGCCGTGTTAGCGGGGAGTGCTATGGTAGAGTAAGCTGTAATTCAATTGACATATTGATGAAGGTAGCCATAGAAAAGGGTTATGTTGAATTAACGTGGTCGGCTAGATTAACTAGGGACTGCATTAGTTTGGCATAATCAAGTTCTATGAGCATCTTTGATTGGTAGGTTAGACTTGACACACGACGATTTTGATATTCGCGAGATTAACTTAGGTCATTATCAAGTGTGAGGAAAATTAATTTAGGGTCATATTGTGGATATGATTGATTGTGATCTACCTTTGGGCAAATATAATCGGGCTAGATTAACTACGGGTTATATTTGTCTATTGGACCTAAAGCCCATTAAGAAAAATCAGTTTTCTCGTTTGTCTACTAGAGGGAAGTGGAACTCGATAAAATTAGTGGGAGAACAATTAAATAACACAAGGCCAAACATTTAATTGTAACAATCATTTAACGCGAATCTCTAATAATCCTCTTCTCTATATGTCTCAGATAATCATGTCTAAGAATCCCATAATGTCAATCCTCGACAATAAACTCAATGGCCCTAATTACCTAGATTGGTTGCGTAGTCTTAAGCTTGTGCTAACTGTTGAGGGGCGTCTCTATGTTTTGAACGAGAGGCTTCCCGCCATTATACCTGCCACAGCGACTGATGCTGAAAAAGGAAACTTATGAAGTTTGAAAGAAAGATGACACTCATGCTAGGTGCTATATGATAGCCGCCATGGAGCCCGCGCTTGCGAGGAAATATGAGTCTCACTTGCATGCTTTCGATATAAAGGCTCATCTCGATAGCATGTATAGTGAGAATATTAGGGCATCGAGGTACGCTGCTACAAAGGAGTTGATCACGGCGAGACTGCGCGAAGGGACTTCGGTCCACGAGCACTGTCTCAAAATGATCACTCTCCTTGAAAAGCTAGTGAATCTTGATGTCACCCTCCCGGCCGAGCTCTCGTTGGATTTGATCCTGTTGTCTCTTCCTAGATCCTATGAAACGTTCGTAGTGAACTTCAACATGAACAAACTAGATCCTCCCTTGGATGAGTTAATGAACATGTTGGTCAGCTTCGAGTCCACCATTAAGAAAGAGAAGTCTGTTCTCATTGCTGCTACTTCTGGAAAGAAGAGTTCTTTCCAAAAGAAGAAAAATGAAAGAGTTCCCTTTCCAAACAGCAAGTTCGAAGTGGGTGAAGGTAGTGGGGGCCCCTAAGGCGAAATTCAGCAAAACGTAAGGAGATAGGTCAAAACCCCGCACAACTTTGGCACGCTAGATTAGGTCATGTCTCTTTAAGAAGGATGAACGATTTTGTCGGTGAAGGATTGTTCTCTTTGGAGGACGTGAAATCACTACAAACTTGTGAATCTTGCCTTAAAGGGAAAATGACCAAGTCACCCTACAAAGGGAAAATGGAACGAGCCGAGGGTCTTTTGGATTTGATCCATACAGACGTATGTGGTCCACTAAGTGTTAGTGCGAAGGGTGGATATAACTACTTCGCTACCTTTACCGACGATTATTCTAGGTATGGGTATGTGTACTTGATGAAGTACAAATCTGAAACATTTGAAAGGTTCAAAGATTTTAGACACGAAGTAGAAAAGCAACTCGGAAGAAGTATTAAGAAGCTGCGATCCGATCGTGGTGGAGAATACTTGAGCATCGAGTTCATTGACTATCTAAAAGAGAATGGGATACAATCCCAATGGACTCCACCGGGAACTCCTCAACTTAATGGAGTCTCCGAACGTCGGAATCGAACTTTATTAGATATGGTTCGATCAATGATGGGGTTCACAAACTTACCGGCATACTTGTGGGGTCATGCACTTCGTACTGCCGCGTATTTGCTGAATAGAGTTAACACCAAAGCAGTTAAATCCACACCTTATGAACTTTGGCATTCACGGAAACCCAACTACAAACATATTAGGATATGGGGTTGTCCCGCTTATGTGAAGCGATTAGTGGGAGATAAGTTGGATAGTAAATCCGACTTGTGCTATTTTGTGGGGTATCCCGAAGACTCGATGGGATACGAGTTCTACTATGTCAAAGAAGCAAAAACGTTTGTTTCGAGAAATGCCACCTTTTTGGAAAGGGAGTTTCTATCCGATAGAAAGGGCAGCATGATAGAACTTGAAGTAGTTCAAGAACCACAAAGTGAAGTTCAAACGCAAGAACAAGTAATCGAACCAATACAACAAACCACTAATATACCTCCTGAACCTACGGTACGTAGATCCGAAAGAGTTCGGAAAATGCCGGATAGGTTATTCCTCCTCGAAAATGATGAAGATCATGTTGATCTTGGACAAGATCCAAGAACATACAATGAGGCCGTATCGGATGCGGACATGGGACATTGGCTAACTGCCATGAAATCCGAAATGGACTCCATGTACTCCAACAAGGTATGGACCTTGGTAGATCCACCCAAAGGAATTGTTCCTATAGGCTGCAAGTGGATCTATAAGAAGAAAATTGGAGTGGATGGAAAGGTGTCGACCTATAAAGCTAGATTGGTAGCAAAAGGATACACTCAAAGGCAAGGTGTTGACTATGAGGAAACCTTTTCGCCAGTCGCGATGCTGAAGTCCATTAGGATTTTGCTGGCCATAGCTGTGTGGTACGACTGCGAGATATGGAAAATGGATGCGAAGACCGCCTTCCTTAATGGAGATATTGAGGAAGAAATTTACATGGCGCAGCCGGAAGGCTTCATATCTTCTGGAAGTGAGCAAAAGGTTTGCAAGCTCCAGCAATCCATTTATGGATTGAAGCAAGCATCCCGTAGTTGGAACATTAGATTCGACTCAACTATCAAAGAGTTTGATTTTGAGAAGAATCCGGAGGAACCTTGTGTGTACAAGAAGGTTAGTGGGAGGGCAGTGATATTTTTAGTGCTTTACGTTGATGACATTCTACTCATTGGGAATGACGTAGGAATGCTGCAACAAACGAAAGCATGGTTGTCCACACGTTTCTCAATGAAGGATTTGGGAGAAGCATCTTACGTATTGGGAATACGCATCTATAGAGATAGAGCAAGGAAGATGCTTGGCTTATCCCAAAGCCTGTACATAGACACCGTTATGAAACGGTTTAGCATGGAAGAATCCAAGAAGGGATTCTTGCCAATGTCCCATGGGGTTCGTCTCTCTAAATCTATGTGTCCGCAAACACCTAGTGAAATCGAGGAGATGAAAAAGACGCCTTATGCTTCTTCCATAGGAAGCATAATGTATGGCATGCTATGTACGAGACCCGATATTGCGTATGCTGTGAGTGTCACAAGCAGATATCAGTCTAACCCCGGCCCGGCTCACTGGAAAGCCGTGAAAGATATTCTCAAGTACTTGCGAAGAACTAAGGATATATTTTTGGTCTATGGGGGTGCCGAGTTGAAATTAGAGGGTTTTACTGACTCTAGTTTTCAATCGGATGTGGACGACTCAAAGTCGAATTCTGGATTTATATTCACGCTTAATGGTGGTGCCGTGTGTTGGAAGAGTTCCAAGCAAAGCACAACGGCCGATTCCACTACCGAAGCGGAATACATTGCAGCGTCCGAAACTGCAAAAGATGGGACTTGGATAAGGAAGTTCATCCAAGAGTTGGGTGTCGTTCCTTGTGCTAGTGATCCAGTACCGTTGTACTGTGATAACACCGGAGCCTTGGCGCAAGCTAGGGAGCCGAGATCTCATCAGAAGTCGAAGCATATTCTGAGAAAGTATCATGTGATCCGAGAGATCATTGATAGAGGTGAAGTTAAAGTAGAACGAGTCACCTCGAAAGAGAACGTTGCAGACCCCTTTACGAAACCTTTACCGAGATCGGTCCATGAGAAACATCGAGAGTCGATGGGATTGCGATTCATGGGTAGTTGGCTTTAGGTCAAGTGGGAGATTGTTAGAGTAGGTGACCAACAAGCCAACTTTTGGCTGTGGTCTTTCGTATTTATTATGGTAATAAACGAACCTTTATTCGTATTAATGATAAAACACCTTGGCATTCTATATCTTTGTCCCTTTGTCACAAGCATAGATATAGTCCTTACAGTTATTACAAGTACTAGTAATTGATCGTTAGGATCGTGAGATATTTACTTAAGTATTATAACTGTTAAACGTGTTCCTAGTCGAAGGGTTACGCCACCAATGAGGATATCGGCCTTTCCCATTAGAAGACTAGCACTTAGTGTATGTGTACTGCATCTCATCAGTAAACGGTATTGTGATATCGGCATGCATAAGTGGGTGCTCGTAAGTTGACGAGTTCACTGAACTCCCTCACCCTAGAAATCTCTAAGTGGTTCCCAATAATCGAGTAGAGATATCTATGGTATAGTTGTACACCATTAGTCCTTATGACCTAGACATCACCGTGACTTCACTAGAGGACCAGCTGTATCGTGACCTGTCTCTGAGTTCCACCGAGGACCATCCCAAGGGCCAGTGTTCGTGCAGTCCGAAATCTAGTGGGAGGTCTGTGCATTGTAGTCGGGGATTCGATCGCTAGAATAGTCTTGGATGTCCTGTGTGTTCTGAAAGTTTGTAATCATTCTAAGTCTCTGGCCAGAGCTGACTAAGTGATGATTAGAGAATTCGATTCTCTAAGTCATGCACGTGACGATTACAACACTTGGAACGATCGCACCGTCATCGAACACATAAAGAGGTCTCGATGAACCAATGCCTCTAGTTCGATCGGGACATATGTATCGAAGGGACCGTACTGTACGTTAACTATATCTGAAGGTTCTTGCAGGCACTTCATTTGTATCTAGGGAATCATGACGCGTAGTTGCTAGACGCCAATCTTGATTCGTTGGGTGATTAAGGTGAAACGAGTTTCATCTTAATCATAACTCTAAGGGGACGAGTTTTGACCACAAAGGGTTGTGGGCCCACGGCTAGCTTACACCTGAACCATCGAGGGTCACACTGCTCGTGTACATGAGATCTTTGAATAAACGGTCAGAGATAAAATAGTTTATCTTTGCATGATTGGAAGTCAATATGATTGGATCCAACATTCGTAATTTGGAATTATGAATGAGAATAAGAAAAGGAAAAGAATAGGCGAACGTGTTAGTGAACTTTCTAAATCGGGAAGTTTCCAAATTTAGAAAGTGCACTGAACTAGGGTTTCCACTTTTGGAAAGTTGAAAAATGAGAGTTGACACTCGTAATGACGAGGATATTATAATGATTCCGAAAATGTAATTGTTGCAATTTTCCGATCATTGAATTGAGAGAGACGAGCGAGTAAAGGAACTAACGAGCTTAAGCTGTTGGGCCCGGTCCAACTTAAGCCCGTTAGGGTTTTATGCAAGACATATAAATACTTGATTTATAGGTCTTGCACAAACACAACAAAGAGAACACACGTTCATAACCCTAGCCGCTGCCTCTCTCGATCAGCCACCCTCTCCCACGGCCACCACCACCGCGCCGTCGCCGGAAATTCGCCGGAATCGGCCACCCGTTGGCCGATCTCTTTCGGTATTCCTTTCCTTCTTTCTTTTCTTCCGTTATTCTGACTATTACGTGTCTAGTGCCACGTGTTTAGTAGATCGAAGTATACGAGGTGAAATCCAAGAGGAGGAAGATCGAAGAATCGAAGATGCGAGAAGGCAATTCTGAAAACTGCTCTCGGATTTTCTGCGCTGTCCAGCGGGAAAATTCGCCATAAATCAACCGGTGATCGGATGGACGTGAAATTTTGATAGAAGCTTCACGACTCATAAATCTACATTCGTCCAGAAGGAATTGTCCATCCAGTAAATAAGCATGGAGATATTGAAGCCGGAGCAAGGCTGTAATTTCAGATCAGCAAACAGGTTGGATCAATAAGAGTGGGAAGAGCAGCTGGCCATCTTCTCGAGTCTTCGTTCGATTGATGCTTCAAGGACAGCACGTGCATCACATGCACCGCCGTAGCTCGGATCATTGCCGTTGCTGCCCCGGATTGCACGGATTGGTTTCCGTGGCAATCTAGCTTTGCTTAGTGCGCCTACCTCACGCTACAAGAGGTAATGTTTCGAATCTATTGTCGTTCGATTCGGTTACGTTTAAATTAATATATGCATGTTCGTTTTAATAAGAAACTTGTATGATTTTATGTGACTACATGAAATTGATTTTATTATTGCGACCATGATTATTTGATTTAAACGCGAGCATGCTAATTGATTTAATTTCGATTAAGTAATTAAGCATGTTGTTGTTTTAATTTCGCTGGAAGCGCAAAGGTACGCAATTAATTGATTTAATTTATCGGGCATGTGCTTGTGTGCTTTAAAGTCGTTTAAATCGCATAAAATTTTTGTTTTCCGCTGCGTACACGTGCCCGAAACCCAACACTTCCCACAATCAAGACGCTTGCATTTCCCTTTTTTGTATTTTAACCCACTCATTTGAGTGGTGCTACTAGAAGAAGCCATGAATTAGAAACAAATGAGCCTATGTGTCATTTATGGTCATATTATGACTTGACTAGTTCTGACAATAAGCAACGGCTATATTATAAGCAACGGCTATATTGTAACGGTCATAAATTGAGTAAGTCATACCATCCTATCTCATAGATAATACCATGCGTAAATCAAATCAGTACCTTTATACTGAAAATGATAAACCATCAAGCAGCAACAAGCATACCATCATATCGCATATCTAATACCATGTGTAAATAAAAATAGTACTATTAGACTGAAAATGATAAACCATCAACCAACAATAGGCATACCATCCTATCTCATATCCAATACCATGTGTAAATAAAAATAGTACCATTAGACTGAAAATGATAAACCATCAATGAACAGAGTACCTAATACATAGTACAAACTACAAATAGCAAAAACATAGTGCAAATTGAAACATAGTACAAAGTTCAAAACAACATAGTGCAAATCACATAATAATAAAGTACAAACAGCCAGTTTTCATTCACTTCAATCACTTGAATAACATAATGGGCAATCATGTAAGCTCTCCTCCATCTTGTCCTCCCTGATGAAAAACATAAAATTTACATTAGAAACAAGACTAGTTAGTTTAATTAACACAAATGCAGACAGTATTTACATTAAAAAAAATTGCTAGTCAGATTGGTTGTGTGCAAGTACGACGATTGTGTCCAGGCTTCCCACACCGAGTACACTTCAGTTTACGAGTTTGCACTTGTGAAGGAATTATTTTTGTCTTTCTACGTCCCGGTCGAGTTCTCGAATCAGGTGCATTAACAAAGACATCGGGCTGAGCATTACACGCATCGTACAAGTCAAAGTCCTCATCAAACGAGGGAATTGGGTTAATCGTGAATTGATATACCTGTTTGTACGTATCAATTGTTAGAGTAGGTGACCAACAAGCCAACATGTGGCTGTGGTCTTTCGTATTTATTATTGTAATAAACGAACCTTTATTCGTATTAATGATAAAACACCTTGGCATTCTATATCTTTGTCCCTTTGTCACAAGCATAGATATAGTCCTTACAGTTATTACAAGTACTAGTAATTGATCGTTAGGATCGTGAGATATTTACTTAAGTATTATAACTGTTAAACGTGTTCCTAGTCGAAGGGTTACGCCACTAATGAGGATATCGGCCTTTCCCATGAAGACTAGCACTTAGTGTATGTGTACTGCATCTCATCAGTATACGGTATTGTGATATCGGCATGCATAAGTGGGTGCTCGTAAGTTGACGAGTTCACTGAACTACCTCACCCTAGAAATCTCTAAGTGGTTCCCAATAATCGAGTAGAGATATCTATGGTATAGTTGTACACCATTAGTCCTTATGACCTAGACATCACCGTGACTTCACTAGAGGACCAGCTGTATCGTGACCTGTCCCTGAGTTCCACCGAGGACCATCCCAAGGGCCAGTGTTCGTGCAGTCCGAAATCTAGTGGGAGGTCTGTGCATTGTAGTCGGGGATTCGATCGCTAGAATGGTCTTGGATGTCCTGTGTGTTCTGAAAGTTTGTAATCATTCTAAGTCTCTGGCCAGAGCTGACTAAGTGATGATTAGAGAATTCGATTCTCTAAGTCATGCACGTGACGATTACAACACTTGGAACGATCGCACCGTCATCGAACATATAAAGAGGTCTCGATGAACCAATGCCTCTAGTTCGATCGGGACATATGAATCGAAGGGACCGTACTGTACGTTAACTATATCTGAAGGTTCTTGCAGGCACTTCATTTGTATCTAGGGAATCATGACGCGTAGTTGCTAGACGCCAATCTTGATTCGTTGGGTGATTAAGGTGAAACGAGCTTCATCTTAATCGTAACTCGAAGGGGACGAGTTTTGACCACAAAGGGTTGTGGGCCCACGGCTAGCTTACACCTGAACCATCGAGGGTCACACTGCTCGTGCACATGAGATCTTTGAATAAACGGTCAGAGATAAAATAGTTTATCTTTGCATGATTGGAAGTCAATATGATTGAGTCCAACATTCATAATTTAGAATTATGAATGAGAATAAGAAAAGGAAAAGAATAGGCGAACGTGTTAGTGAACTTTCTAAATCGGGAAGTTTCCAAATTTAGAAAGTGCACTGAACTAGGGTTTCCACTTTTGGAAAGTTGGAAAATGAAAGATGGCACTCGTAATGACGAGGGAATTATAATGATTCCGAAAACGTAATCGTTGCAATTTTTCGGTCATTGAATTGAGAGAAACGAGCAAGTAAAAGTACTAGCGAACTTAAGCTGTTGGGCCCGGTCCAACTTAAGCCCGCTAGGGTTTTATGCAAGGGACTATAAATACATGATTTATAGGCCTTGCACAAACACACAAAAAACCCTAACCCTAAGCGGCCGACCCCCTCTCTCTCTCGGCCTCTCTTTCCGCGGCCACTACCACGCCGCCGTCGCCCCTCCGTCGCCGGAATCGGCCGTCCATCGGCCGTTCTCCTTTCGGTATTGTTTTTCCTTCTCTTTTCTTCCGTTTTATTCTAACTACTTCGTGTCTAGTGCCACGTTGTAGTTGATCGAAGTATACGAGGTGAAATCCGAGAGGAGGAAGACTGTAGATCGAAGAATCGAGGAGCAACGCACGAGCCGAAGCCGCACGCTGCCCCACGCGCCGCCCGGAAGTTCGCGCGTGAAACTCACGCGCCGCCGTGACCTCACGCGCCGCTGCTGCCGCTGCACCGCTGCTGCCCCGATTGTACGGATTGGTTTCCGTAGCAATCTCGACGTGCTATACGCTCCTACCTCACGCTTCAAGAGGTAAACACGCGAAACCCTAGTTTCGATTTGAGTTTTGTTTAAACCTATGTATTCATGTTTGTTTCGTATTATTTTATGTGATTATGTGTAATCGATCAAATCATTGCAAGCATGTTATTTGGTTTAAACGCGAGCATGTTAATTGATTTAAATTCGGTTAAATTTATTAGCATGTGTGTTGTTTTTAATTTCGCTGGAAGCGCAAAGGTACGCAATTAATTGATTTAAATTATCGGGCATGTACTATGTGCGTTTTAAACTCGTTTAATTCGCATAAATTTTTGTTTTCCGCTGCGTATGCGTGCCCGAAACCCAACATCAATATGAAAGCATGGATCCACAAACTCATATACTGAGTATCCTTTTGACTCCAAACATGCACATGCATGTTTGCATGGAAGTTTCTCTAATTGCCATGCTTTACAAGAACAAGTCTTCTGCTGCAAGTCAACCTTATACGACTTGTCCTCATCATATACCTCAAAAGCGGTACTACTTGATCTACAATATTTTAAGGAACGAGAGGCCATATGATTGATTGTTAATCTCTTTAAAATTTTCTTGCACAATACGCTAGTCATTGCCAAACTTTTTCCTTGTCGTTTAACTAGCATCTCCATTATTTTGATCCGTATGTGATCAATCATGGATGGAACAGGCAAAGATCGGGCATCTTTAACCCAACCATTCCAATTTTCTGCCTGATTATTGTTCACGATTCCCCATCTTTCTCCAGAAAAATAGGCATTCGCCCAATGATTTGGATCAGAATTCGAAATAAATGATGCCGCGAGAGGCATAGATTGCACTATACGAGAAATAGTTGCATCGAACTCCTGCCGAGTAGGAGCATATGCAGCATTATGTAAAACACTCGCCCAATATGACTTGTTGTGCAATGGGTACTTCCTCAGGACCTATATTATTTTGAAACATGTTATACAAATGTATGAAACATGCTATACAAATGTATGAAACATGCTATACAAATGTATGAAATGTGTTATACAAAAGTATGACACATGTTACACAAATGTATGAAACATGTTATACAAAAGTATGAAACATGTTATACAAAAGTATGACATGAGGTGACAAATGGTACGTTCCAATTTGCATATTAAAGAGAATCAAAATACCTGAGTTCTAAAGTTATCCACCAAGTGTCGCAAACAATATGCATGGTGGCTACTAGGAAATACCATCGGGACGGCTTTAAGAAGCCCCGAATGACGATCAGAGAAAATGGTAAAAGATCTATTGTCATTGTGAAGATCTAGAATTTGTTTCAATTTAATGCAAAACCACTCCCAGTTTTTATCATTCTCAGCATCAACAACTGTGTATGCCAATGTATACAAGGAATCATTTGGATCCTTGCACACAGCAGAAAGCAAGCATCATTTGTACTTATTTTTAATGTGAGTCCCATCCAAACATATCATCGGCCTACACCGATGAAAGCCGGAGATAGAACTCCCAAAACTAATAAATATTCGAATAAACTTTTGAGTAGCAGGTTCAATCTCATACTCTGCCATGCTACCAGGGTTATGCATTTTTAATGCACGACAATAGCGTCTCAGTTTATCATAACATGTCGTCTCATCACCATGGATATCGCGCATTGCTTTTTCTTTACCCCTCCATGCTGTGTAGTACTGAAGCTCCAGACCATAATCGTCTCGGATATCTTCTAACATACCACATGGTGTGTAAGCTGGCTGCGTTCTCAATTTTCGTTTCATAATTTGGGCAATCCATGTAGCATCGGCTTTAGGATGACCCCTTGTACGAAGAGTAGCATCACCACAAGTGTGCTCAAGATTGCACTTGCGAATGCTAAATAACTTATCTGACTTGTACAATGATGCATAAACCCTCCATTTGCAGTTTTCGTGAATGCATACTGCTATGATCTTTTGTTGATCATTTTTCATGTACTTAAATGATCGATTATTAGCAATAGAATAGTTGTTCAGCATATGCCTAAAATCATCAGGATCTTTAAAAAGCTGATTCTCCCCACGGATGCAATGTCTCCATGCATCAATTGAATTTCCAAGCGGATTACCCTCGATTTCCATCGATTGATCGCCGCTTTTGGTTTCAAAAAAATTTTAAAAATGGATTACAATAGAGTGGAATCCAAATAACAATGTACATGAAAATATCATAACAATGCACTGGTTCCATACTATCTTATCCATTATATAATACTAAGTTTTCCCACAAATAGTACCAAGTTTACCTATCACCCATACTATGCAGATGAAGGTTACGTACTATCTTCCCCATTATATGATACTATGTTTTCCCATTAACAGTACCAAATTTACCTATCACCCATACTATTCAGATGAAGGTAACGTACTATCTTCCTCATTATATGATACTATGTTTTCCCACTAGAAGTACCAAATTTACCTATCACCCATACTACTCAGATCAAGGTTACGTACTGTAAGTATCATACGTCCATACCATATTTATATTAGCATGATACTATTATGTGCCATATTTTATACTATGTATCACACAATAATTAACAACCATAAAGAAATGCATTTCAGCAGTACAGAAAAAGATGGAGACCTACCAGCCATCGGTGCGAACCCTCTTTCCACGCGAATTAGCTTCATCTTTGCAGGTCACGACAATGTCGACCACACTCATCTTCATTATCAGATGCAATGCAACCATATTCTCCACATCTTCATCACTGCCCAATGTCACATACAATCTTTCCCGAGGAGCCAAGTATTGGAGGATCAGTGCATCTGGATGGATATGATTCCATTTGTTGATAATAGCACCATATATCTCCATTAAGGTCGAATTACTTTTTATGGAAATAATGTGAAGTTGATTTTTGTATCGACAACTTCCAAGAATCACACTTGGTACATCGTTAGATACATCATTTGTAGCCATTGTGGGGTGGGTGGGTTTTACAGTGATTTTTTCGCCGGAAAAAAGGGGAAACCAGAGGAGAGAAATGGAGAAGAAATAGAGAAGAAAGAAAGCAGATAGAAATGAAGAGAGAGAAGAAAGAAATAGAAGATGAAGAGAGAGAAAGGCAGGAGAGAGAAAAGGGTGAGAGTGAGAAGAAAATATAATAAAATATATAAAATTCACATTAGGGACTGATCTGCATGTCAGACGCGTGAATAGGGACTTAAATGCTAGGGGAAACTACCTAGGGACTGATCTGTGTTTCAAGTTTTGGATTAGGGATTTATCTGTAGTTTCCCCTTAAATAAATTGTTTTTTAATTTTTAAAATTATTTATCAATTAAGCTCAATTGAATAATTGATCCATTAATCAATATAGTTCAATAAATAAGTGTTGGATTAACTTATTAAGTTTAATGGTTGAATTAATTTAATTAATGGAAAACAAATTATGATTGTGTGGCAAATAATCAAGGGATTATTTGATAAAACACCCCATATTCCTTTTACAATTAGTGTAGATCCAATTTTTTTTTCTTCTTTTTGAGATAAATCCTAAATTTAATTTATTAATTATTTTAATTACGATATTTCCATAATACCCTTAAGTATTTCCTTGTCTAGATCTAATTTTTTATTTAACAAAACATATAATTTAATATTAAATTATAATAAATCAATTACATTTACCATAATTCTACCACACGTTTTTTCTCGATTCTTTTTTCTTTCAACAAGCGCCCGCGCCCCCCCCCCCCCCCCCCCCCTCTCTTCCTCTACAATAGCAGAGATATCTTCCTCCAAATTTCGGTCATCTTCGCCGACGTGAGATCTCCACCGCTTCGTCACCATCACCGCCTTAATGGACCGCCTGCGTCTGCCTTCTTGTCATCCACCATATTAGCCGCCGCGGTTCGTTCATCCTCTAGGGCGGGGATCTCCATCTTCCCAGACAACACAAAAAGAGCCGGTGTTTTTTTTGTGATGGGAGCGATGAGATGTACGGGTAATTTGAAAAGTATGGAGAATTTTGATTATTTCGTGTCCTGTGTTTTTTTTTTCGATGGGATGGACGAGATGTAAGGGTAATTTGAAAAGTATGGAGAAATTTGATTATTTCTTGTTCAATTTTTTCTACTTGATTTTTCGGAGGCTTTCAATTTTAATTGAATTTTTTTTTTTAATAAATGGGAATGCACAGTTTTTAATAATAATTTAATTTAATATCGTATTTCCTTCCATTCGAATGGAAACTCATGTTCTGTTCGTGAGGGAGAATGTTTAGTCAGTTTCATATGTTTAGTAAGTTTTATATATTTATTTCTCTTTCTAATTTTGTGTAGTGGGTTTGGATGAGATTGTAGTAAATTTTAAATTCTTGATTTGTAAACCGATTTTGTTTTGAATGAATTAAATTTACACGTTGTTGTCTTCTTTTTCTTTGGTTCTGGTTTTTGCACAAACGGACTGATGGCAACAAGTAGGACGACGTTAGGTGATGCTCGGGTGACTCTACTATTGTCTGCAATGACATAGTTTATTAAAGGGGATTTTTTTTTTGTGAATTTAGGCAAGTTTTTTGTGGGTTTTCTCTTTGTAAAGGGATCTTATGTAGTGGATTTATATATTTTTGTAGTGATTTTTGATGAACTTGTATTGGATTTCAGACAAAATATACCTGCTGCAGGTGCGAGGAATAGAGGAGGCGGTGTCGATGCGCTTACGGTAAATAGTGGTTTTTGTAAATAGTGGTTTTCGACATTAAATAGTGGATTACGTTAGAGGGATGGGGTTGACAATGCGTACAGTATATAGTGGATTTCAAATTTAGGCAGTGAATAGTGGATTTCAAATTTAGACAATGAATAGTGGATAGTGGTTTTCGTAAATAGTGGTTTTCGAATTCTTACGCGAATTAAATAGTGGATTACGTTAGAGGGACATTGAACAGTGGATTTCAAATTCAGGCAGTAAACAATGGATTACGTTTATTTTTTTTAGATAGAGAATGTTCATAAATTTTGATGTGTACCGTAATAGTGGATTTTAAACTTAGACAGTGAATAGTGAATTACGTTAATTTTACAATGGATTACGACAATTTAACTTATTTTTTAATATTTTTTTTATAATGAATGTCGATAAATTTTGATAAATGTGTAGTGAATTTCATTTTTTTGTAAACCTGCCGGAAGTAAAATATATTTTTTAAAAACTGAAATTTTCAATAAGTTTACATTGAATTTTCGTAATAGATAATGTTAATTATTTAGTGGTTTCGATAAGCTTATAATGAATTTTCGAATTCGTAATAGATAATGTTAATTATTTAGTGGTTTTCGATAAGCTTATAATGAATTTTCGTAATGAACTACATTAATATATAGTGGTTTTCGATAAGTTTATAATGAATTTTTGTAATAGAATACATTAATTACATAGTGGTTTTCGTTGATTACATAGTGGTTTTCGATAAGTTTATAGTGAATTTCAATTTGTTAAAAACTTTGTTTTTTAAAACGAAATGTAAAAAGAGAATTTAAAAAAAATCAATATTAAAAATCAATATTAATAACGAAAATATTTTTTTTTCATAAAATCAAAATTTTATAATTTTCTTATAAAAAGCTTCAGAATAAAAATAAATTAAAAAAAAACACAATTTAATCAAAATTTAAAAAAAAAAATCCGCAAAAAAAGGCCTAAATTAAAAACAGAATCAAACAAAGTAATTTATTGTAATTGAAACGGTTTGAGATTTTTTGAGAGATTTTGGGGGATTAGGCGGATTTTTAGGGAAGTTATTTTGAGAAATTAAATTAAACATTAAAATTCATTAAAATTAAAAAATATACCACAAGGGTAATATAAGTATTTTGCTATGGAAGGGGGTTATGCCAAAAGTAGGATTATTAATTGGACTTATCCCTCTTAGGAAATTAAATAAAGGGGTTATCTCATATAACCCCAATAATCAATGGGTATCACTCTTAGTTGTCCTAACTCCTATTAATAAATGAGGCCTGTCAATTTTTTTTATTTTTTTTTTGCATTTATTGCTTATGTCTCTTAGGATCAATATGCGTTATCCCATATACATTTTAGAGAATATAGTTGTAGGAATCACAATCAAACTAATTCATAATTTCGGTAAGATACTCATAACTTAAAATTTCGCATTCTTAATTCCTAAGAATAATAATCAAGCTATAAAGAAGAACCTAATTGTCGTTCATACGATTATATATAAAAGTCTACTGAATTAACGTGGTCGGCCAGATTAACTAGGGACTGTATTAGTTTGATCGAGTTGGATCTATGACATCTCATATATTGGTAGGATTGACTTGACACAGGTAGGGTTGACTTGACACACGAAGACTTTGATATTCGGGAGATTAACTTATGTCATTGTCAAGTGTGAGGTAAACTACATTTAGGGTCACACAGTGATGTGATTGATAAGATCTATTACGTAATTGGGCTAGATTAACTAGAGGTTACATTTGCCCTATTGGATCTAAAGCCCGTTACAAAAACACGCTTTATGTAGAATTCAATATAATTAATAGCAGAACAATTAAATAGCAAAAGTCATAAAAATTAATTGTAATCATTAATTACAAACTGTCTTTAACTATTATGTTCTTAAAACTTTCTCGAATAGCTTTGATCCTTGACCAAACCAAACTCACCGGCACTAACAACCCGAATTGGATCCTTAATCCAAAACTTGTGTTCACTATTGAAGAGCGTATCTATGTGCTCAAAGAAAGACATCATGATGTTCTTCATGTGAATGCGGCTGTTGTTGAGACTGCGACAATTGAGACATGGAAGAAGTATGACCTCCATTGATACAATCCACCCAAGTATCTAACTTAATGTCGAGCTAATCGGAGCACAATCTTCCATTATTGAAGTTGATGAAGATGGCGATGCAATACGGGAAGATGATATTGTTCCTAGCCCATTCCATGAATGTGAACCTTGCACTTCCATTCCAAATGGAGTATTCTAGATCCTACGAGCTACAAAGATTTTAGGTGGATGGAGAATTCAAGGTGCACTGCCAAGTACTTCTATCAGTATCCATTGAAAAGTACAAAGATTAAGTTCTTTGTGAGGTAGTTCCACTTGTGCTTGCAAATCGTATTGATAAGCCATGGATATTTGGTGGAGGTGAAAGGAAATACATCGAGAAGAAAATGATTGCGGTGTTTGGTTTTATTTCTAATGTTAGCTCTTCTCTGCCTAGTTATTTTGATTCATGTTTATAGGGACAGAAGTATAAAGATTTCTAAATCATCCAAAGGAGTTGACCATGAAAAGAGAGATTATATATGCTCCTTTGGGTATTGGTTCGGATTCGAGTACGAATCCTTTTGAAGAAGGGGAGTATGATACGTTCTTGACAAACTTCAACATGAAGAAGGGGAAGAAGATAAAGTGCGCGAGTTTATTGGAGTTGTTCGTATTTGAAATGACTAGAATCAAAACAAGGGAGTTGATTGAAGAGCCCATGGTTTCGAATTGGGAGAAAAGAAAGAGGGATTCTTTAGACAAATTGAATTTCATGCATCCCAAAAGTCCCATGTGATTCTGGCAGGTTTTACCACTCGGATTATAACTCTCCCACTTGACGTCCAATTAAGTTGATTCGAATTGCTGAGGAAAGTCAATTGAAAGATCTACAACCTTCATGTTTTGAAGAAAAGAGAGATTCCAATCGGATTAGTGTTGAAATAAACTAGAAGTTTCTGCACGTGCACAACCAAACATCAACAAATTTAGAAGGATGATTGTGAAGTCGACTTGAAGTTTGAGTTAATTAGTTTAGTTATGCACGTCTTTATTTTATGATATATTATATTTTATTATTTTAGATATATTTTATGGTTAGAATTAGCTTAATTATAAGTTTCCTTATTATAGTTTAGGCATGAGTCATTTTCTAGTGAAAAAAATAGTCTTTTTAGGCTTTATAAATAGGTTGTCAATTTGGCATATTTTGATGGACGAATGTTGAATAAATATTGAGATTAGTATTGAAGGAATAGGTCGCGGTTTCCACCCCTTTGATTTGGACTATCTAAGAATTGATATCCGAAATATTGTTATTAGGTCTCATCAAGCATACACGGAATTTTCAAATTCTCCATTTTCATTTGCATTTTCATTTTATTTATTTCAAAATCCATGAACCAAACAGAGATTGTGTGTTCGAAAACCACAAAACACACAAGTCGTTTAGAGCTAAGTTTTGGCGGAGCAACAAGTGAAGGGACTTCACACACACACACACACTTCCTCACCTCAAAGAGCCAAGATGAGGCTTTTGGTTTTCAACAATCCTTAAAACTCAAAGTCAACATCGTCAATTTAGTGACAAATCTGTGAAAAGAATAAGTAAATAACATAGGTATGTATATTTTGCACCAAGAGTAATGAAGTCTGTTTATTTTCGTTTAATACAATATTTACATAAGAGGGTCAGAGGCAATACAGAAACAACAGTGTACAATAAATAAAGGAAGTTTCGGGTGTGGCTTCTCTCCAGATGTAACTGGAAGAATAGAAGTATAATGGTTCCACATAATTCTAGATGAATGAAAAGAAAACGAAAAAAATGGGATTTTCGTATCTTTAGCTAACCATAGCCAAAAATGCGGATCCGTTCCAATAATCGTAAGTCAGCAAATAATGTATCGATCGATCAGGGGTTATCACCCTCCTCCAGTAGTCTCTCTAAGATGAAGATATTCCCTTTGTCATCTCTGCCGATTCTCAAAGAATCATCAACATATCTGTGTGATCACAAAAGTGAAAAATCACGAGGATCCAATATTAATTCTGTTAAATTACTAGACTAAATTTAAATAAGTAGATTAACATACGTGATCTCAAGCCAGCCCTCCGGATTAAATATTCCAAGAAGAAGGTCATAGTTTTTGCGGAACACATTCATCAGCTGAGAAATGTAACAGAACATGCAAAATCAAATTAACCTCATAAAACACCATCGATTCGATTCGGTTATTTTGAGCTGGGATTTTGTCAAAAGGCCTATTTATTGAAGTACTAGTTAAAGATTAGGCAGTGGCTTTGTACCTGATCAGGAGTGATCGCTGACTTGTTATACGTGATATCAACTCGCTACAGAGAGTTCAAACAATCGAAAAATCTAAATAAATAAATAAATAAATGCAAGGGATATATATATATATATATATATATATGTAGGACTGACCGAATTTGAGGCGACCTTGAATGAAGCTTCAATTGTTAAATGTCCACTCAACAAACTCAGACCTCTGGCACTGAACTTGGCCGTGTTAACGGCTTTACCCTTTATAAAAATCTCCCGGTGTTAGTACATTACAATCTACTGAAATGAAAACACGAACGTTCGGCTATACATTGAATATATTTTGAAGGTATTCAATTCTTGAGCAGAGGAATTACATAATTGTGCAAATTCAGATTCATTTTTTCAATTATAGAAAATGTAATATTTCGGACGATTTAGGCCAAAATCAATTTGTAGAACATCAATCAATAAGAAACAAGGGAAAGAAAAAAAAAAAAAACAACCAACCTGAGCAGAATTGATGGACTGGAAAAGATCACCCAAAGTAATAAAATCGCGCAATCCCAATTTAGTTCGTTTGGAGCCGAGAATAGTAATTGTGGTGTAAATAAGCCTCCAATTTCCATCTATCTGCACACCAGCAAAACTCATAAAAAGAAAAAAAAAACACATCAATTTATTTTATCACCAATTCAATTCAATTCATTCACAAACAGAAACACACACATACCTTATGTAGGGAGAGAGTAGGGTGAGGAGTGGGATTTAGAGACTCGAGAAGGTGAACAAAGCTTTCAATTTCCGATTTCTTTTCCGACGACACTCCAAAAATGCCTCTATTGATCCCTGAAATCAAAAGAAGGAGAAACGAATAAGAAAGAAACCCTAGGAAATGGTGTAGTTGTTGTTGTTGTTACCTTGTAGTGCAGCGAAAAGGTGTATTTTAATGGCGGCGGTGGGTTCTCCTCTCAAATCATTATGAAGAGCAGCAGCAGCAGCAGCAGCAGATATATGGTTGTTAATAAATCTATTTTGTGGAGATTTGAATCCAATAATGATGGGCTTGTTGTTGAGATTGGGAGTTTGAACAAGTTTGGTGGTAATAACTGGTTTCCGAGGGAACACGTGTGGACCTGGGATTGGGTGTTGCATAAACTTTGTTGTGGCAGCCATATCTCAATCCGATGATGCCTTCAACAAACTTCAACTTCATATGGTATGCCTTCGTTTTGGAACTCTCTTTCATTTTTCATTTTTTTTATTTTTTCCTTTTTTTTTTTTTGCTTAAATTTATAATATATTTAGGTATATATTTATTATTTATGTTCTTTGGTTGTTGGGTGTATTTTTCATATTTTTGGGAGTGATGGTGGTAGTTGTCACTTGAGATTGAGAAGATTAGAGTATACTATTTTTTTTATTTTTCTAAAACTCCTATAGGTAATCCGTAGCGGAGAATCTATTATAAAATACAAAAAAGAGACACGTGGCAGCTGAAGACCCACCCGGTGTTTTTCACCGGGTGTAGGGTCGAACAAATCAGCTTCCCATACTTCACCACATAATTCTTTTATTTATTTATTTTTATTTTGAATTTACTGTTATTAAACCTTTAATGTAATATGATATTCTTTTTCTTCTTAATTGATCTGTCAACGTCAATGACAAAATATTAAAATAAATTAGCAAAGAGCCAAAGACTAATTTAAAGGGTTGTGCGTTGGTTGAGTTGGCTAAAAACGAGCCATAAAGTCAACCCAATCCATCCCACCAACTTTTATAAATATTGAAAACTATTATCGACCCAATTTATATGAGTTGGGTGGTGGTTGATAACCAATTTAGTAGGTCGGTTGATGGTTTGGTTGATAGGCCATTCATCTAAATATTTTTTTTTTTTTTTTTTTTTTAAATTTTATTAATTGTTACAACATTTTTTTACAATTAAACATGAGTAGTTCAACAAATTCGAATAAAAAATGCAAAACGTTACGAGCCATATGCATTGCAATTTAACATAAATAATTCAACAAATAATAATTTTCCAATATTTAGGCCATGTCTCAAAATTAAAATAGTTCAAAGTAGATAATTAAATAAATGTGATATAAAATGAAATTAAAAATTAAAAATATTAAACACTTTAAATAAAATTAATAAATAATAAATTGATAAATAAAGTTTGTTGGCCGATATTACCCAATTAACCAACTTTTTAGCATATTAAAAATCATTATCGACCCTACTTAACTGTGTTGGTTGATGGTTGATTATCCGCAAAAAAATATGGATCGAAATGGATTGATTGGTGGTTAAAACCTATCCATGTACAAAGTAATTTATACTCTTGGATGTTAGTTTTAAAATGGTTTGGTTGTAATTATGTGGGGTTTAAACGAATGTTGTCCTGATCAAACATGACTTTTATTAGTCCAGTGGTTTTCGTGGATCTATAGAACATGCGGCACAGGTTTCACACCACACCCAAACCACATAACCAAATAAATAATAAATAAATAAAAACAGGTTGAAGAAGATGTGTGGAAATTATTGTCAAATGCAAATGCAATAATTAATATCCAGTAGTAGTTACTAGTTAGTATCAGTATCAGTATGAATAAAAGCAGCAGCAGCAATTTAAACCTCACAAGGGTGGTTTAACAGAATGAAAGGCATGAATGAAGCACAAGTTTAGTAGTGATATATATATATATATATATATATAGATATAGATTGATTTCAGGCAGCAGCAGGAGGTGATTGAGGATTTGGAGGAGGGGGGTTTTGTAGGGCCCACTGCTGAGGGGTGAGGGCTTTAGTAATGGAAAGAGCATGAATTTGTTTCATCTCTTCAGCTAAAGCAGTGTTCACCATTCTGTGCCTCTCGAGCAACCGTTTCCCTTCAAACTGCTCCGACACTATCTCTACACAGTAACTCGCACCGCATCCCCCAGACGTGTCACTCACATCCTGCCCATTCAGCAACACCATCATAAATTAAACCAAAGATCATAACCACATCATCAGACGTAGTGCTTGTTTTCCAAACTTAATTAAGCATGTGCTGCAATCTAATGATGCCTAATGAATGTTTGGCTAGGATTAGCTAGCCCCTTACAAAACAAAGTCATACTCGGGACACATCTTTATGAATTTTCCAACATGGTTAAGCGACCACAACTCAATCGTCAATTACTGCATTTGCTTTGTTTGAAATTAAAAACCCCCCTTTGATCCAGCAAACTTCTTGTGAAATTCCAAGACTTTGATTACAAGAATGCCAATACTTGTCATCGGATTCAAAAATAGTATTTGTTAAACATGCACATACTGACTTTGCTGCATAGTTCAAAAAACACTTGCAAGCAAAACGAAATAACTGTAGACTCTATACTGGGTGTCACGTTTCATTTTACAGAGAGAGAACTACACGTGCACCAACTATTTAGTTAATCATGGCTAATCTCCCCAACCAAACGAGGACTAAAGATATCTCCACTCTATCACTGACTTACAAACTTAAAAAACACATATTTGATGCTGATAAGATTCATGGTATTCAGACTGTACGACACACATCTTAATGCAGCATGAAGTTCTGGCAATTACAAATTCCAACCGAATAATGTCATTCTAAAGACAAAAAGGTTAATAAAGCTACCACTATCGCATACTTTTATACCAAACAACTTGAATTATGCAGGGCATACCAAACAACTATATATATCCTCATTCATTGTCTGGTTGATTATGTGCTCGAATAAACGGCAAAAATACTACTAACCTTTGAATTTAAGTTCAAAAGATCTGCAAACTTTAAGATAAAGAAATTATCTGAGCGAGATTACTAGAGCTCTTTCCTATAGACTTCCATGTCGGAAAGAGATTATATGAGTTTCAGTCACTATGCAAGCAGTTATTAATAGTACAAAAAATAATCAGATTCAATAATCAACTAGTTTCTGGATGATTCTCACTCAACAAATAAGGAAGAGAATAACAAATCCTACATAACCTGACGATTTTCCGATGAGTGATCATAAAAGACTAAACCAACTGCAAGGCACTATTATGCATATAATTCGTTTGTTAAAAACTCACTTCTTTCCCCTCAAGAACTTCAATGTGAGAGAGACAAACAAAACAATATAGTCAGCTATCTTAGTCGGTTATTTCTTCCGAAAACATGAATTGGGAGATTCAGTTAATTTGGACATATAAACATATATAGATTGTCCTACTAATCGACGACGAAAATACACCACAACAAGAAAAAGAAAAAGAAAAAGGAAAAAAAAAATCATGCTTCACAGTTTCCATATTAAATTGTCAACCAAGACCTGCTACCCAAGAGTTTATGATAGCAAATGGTACATACATGATATTCTTTCTGTAAATCAAAATGAAACCTGATTTTCAATTTAAACAGAAATCCAAAAGAATCACATATGGAGAAGTAGATCAAAACTTTACTCTAACATAACTAACGACTGATTAATTAGCTAATTGAAACATGGTACGGATAATTTGGAGTAATTTTGCAATTTCAGAAAATGAAGAAAAACGAAAACTGCAGGAATTAAGGAATAGCGGAAAAGGGTAAATGAAAGATTACAATATGAGAAGGATTGAGCTTGGAATTTAGGGTTGATTCAACTTGCTCCTTTGTTACCGCCATCTCTCCTGTGCGTTGCTGATTGCAGGGCTGCGTGGGCTTTAAGCTTTATATTCAAGATTCTCTACCCCCAAATAATAGGCCCGGATTCTAAATTCGCACGAACAACCCATCATAAAGAAATTCTTTAAAAAGAATGGCCAAATCTCACTAATAGTCCCTCATCTTAGTGTAGAGTTTCACTTTAGTTCCTCATGTCCCAATTGTCTCATTATCATCCTCCAACTCTACAATCTACCTCAATATAGTCCGGTGTATAATTTGTTAACTTTAACAGAATCTTTTATTTATTGGATGAAATATTCTATTCTTATAATTTTTGTAATAAACTATAAATAAATTAATAAATACTAGAAAAAAATATATAATTGAATTAATTCTTTAAATATTAACATAAGATCAGAAACAAATATAAATAATTTTTTGATAGGGAATATATGTAGATGACATATTATAATTATATTAAATATGTTTCTAAATTCAAGTCATATATTCACAAAATAAATGATTCTTTTTATATTAATATAAATTAATATTTCGTAAAAATTATAATTTTTTAAGTTATATTTTTGTTAGTTGCAAATATTATTTTTAAATTACAAATATTATTATTTATTGAAATAAAATCACAATTTATCAAAAATAGTCTAACAATGGAATATTCCATCCATTTCTAAAAACATTCTGGTAAAGTTAACATGTTTATACACCAATGGATGATAATGAGATGAATCATACAGATGAGGAATGAAAATGAGACAATTAAAAAATGAGGGACGAAAGTGAGACTAAATGTAAAGATTAGGGACTAAATCATAATTTCTATGATTGACAGTAATACTACTGTCGGAACAGTAATATTAGTGTGATTGACATTAATATTACTGTAAACCACATCAATATTAATTTTTTTGGCTTTTTATTATGTTTGCCTAACATATTAATATTACTCTATTGCACAATAATAGTGATTTTTGTTGTTTTAATATTACTGTGCTAGAGAGTAATATTGCAATATTACTATGTTAAACAATATTATAGTTCATATTAATGTCAAACCCAGTAATATTACTGTTTAAGCGGGCCAAAAAATGTTCAGGAAAAAAAAAATCAAAAAAAAAAACTAAATAAATAAATAAGTCAACGCCGCCGAAGACAGGCGTTGACTGCCCGCCGATTAACGCCAGAAACCGGCGGCAGTAGAAAAAAAGTGGTCAGCGTCGGTTAACGGCGGCGACGGTCAAAATTGAATAATTGGTGAAATTTGGGGTCAAATTGATGTTAAATTGGGTATTTTGGTCATTTACACTAGGGGTGTAAACGAGCCGAGTCGGCTCGTAAAAAGCTCGAACTCGGACTCGAGATTTTCGAGCTCGAGCTTTCTGACGAGCCGAGCTCGAGCTTTCTGACGAGCCGAGCTCGAGCCGGTTTTCAGTTGTTCATGAGCTCGCGAGCCGGCTCGCGAGCCGGATTTATTATTATTTTTTTATTTATTTTTATTTTTTATATGTTATTTTTATTTAAATAATGTATAATAATATAAAATATTATAGAAATAAATACAAATATTAAAAATATATATAATTACAATTTAGTTTTTATTTTTTATTTTTTTAAATAATTTTTAATAATAAAATAATAATTATAAAAAAAAAAAAAAAAAAGACAATGGGCTCGAGCTCGAGCTCGACAAAATTGACACGAGCTCGAGCTCGAGCCAAAAAAAGAGGAACTCGACGAGCTCGAGCTCGAGCTCGACAAAATAAACTCGAGCTCAAGCTCGGCTCGTTCACACCCCTAATTTACACACATCTGGACTTTGTAGGAATTTTTTTGTAAAAGAGTCTTTCATCTGCCTCACATTATGATTGTAGCATGTGATGGTCTTATTTGTAATAGCACCTTGAAAAAAAAAAATCACTATATTATTATACATATATATTTATTTAGTCCACTCAATTTTTTTATTTAGTCCACCTAAAATACAAATTAAATTCTAAAAAAATTCTAAAAGTTTATTTTTATTTCCCGATCTTCTGGTTTTGTCGGAAAAAAAAAAGGTCCTAACTTTTTTTTAGGGCCACCCGAAAATGTAAGCTCGCGCCTTACCAAAATCCCAGCATCACCACTCTTGAAACAATCATTGTTGTCATTAATTTTTTTTTTAAATGTATATTCAGTCCCTCCAATGATAAAATTCTGGCTTCGCCACTACTTATCTATAGAGAATTTTTTTTTTAGGGGATTCCAGCTAATTTCCCCTAAAATTTATCGTCAAATGAAACAGTCATCATCATTAATTAGTTTTAGGGTTAATACAAAAACACCCTTATACTATGAACTTTGTATCATATACCCCATGTTTTACACATAAATATAAAAACCCCCTTAGCGTTACATTTTTTCCAAAATCTGTTTGTTGGTTGGTTTAGATGGATGAAAATTCCACTATATTTTTTAACATTGTAAATTGATTTTACTTGGGAAAATTTGGTATTTTTATTTTTTTTTTCTCCAAAACATCTAATTGCTTAGATTTTCTTAAATTTTCCAAATAAAATCTTTTATTTTTGTCATTTTGAATTTCTTCATTTTTTAAGAGTGGTGATGCTAGGATTTTGGTACGGCGTGAGCTTACATTTTCGTGTGCCCTGAAAAAAAAATTAGGACATTTTTTCAAGGGTGCCTACTCCACTACCATCCCTATATAATAATTTGGCGTGTAACAAACGACTTAGATATGAAGAAATTATGGATTTATAAAACACAAGCAATAATATTATACGTGTACATAGTTATCTGATGTGTAAAATGCTTCAGTGCCGGTACTCGGTTTGTATCATTGGTGAAGATGACATTGTTTAAGGTGGTATATATAGTATATCGGCTATTGGTGTAGTCATTAAATGCATTTACGCATCAATCAGAATTTACGAGCTAATTGCATAGACCCCCTGTGAAATTTTGAATGGCTAAAAACCCCCTCATGTTAAAAATATTAGCATAGACCCCCCTATATTATTTTTGACAAAGCACACTGACCCTTATTTGGAAATTAGCAGTTGACTTACATGAAATGACTAAACTAACCCTTATATTCTTTAATAATTTATGTTCCAATAAATAAATAAAATGCAGAAAGAAAAATAAAATTATCACCCAGGCCATCGTTCTTTATCCCGCAACCCAATTCTTCCATCGAGCCCTCCGCCACCGCATCACCACAACCACGGCTGCACCACAGCCGCACCACAACCACGGCCGCACCACCGCCGCATCGGCCGCACTTCCGCCGCATCACCACCACCACGGCGGCACCACCGCCGCATCACCACCTGCCTTCTGCGTTGATATTCGACGGATTTTTGTGGAATTTTTTTTTGGGTTGTTGCTGGGTTTTGCAGAAGTTCAAATCTTTCCCATTTTTTTTTTCTTTTTCTCGATCTGATTAAAGAGGGAGATTGAAATTTTTGGTTTATTGTATTTTGGAATTCAATTTCAGAGTGGGAAGACGATGGTGGTGTTGTCGGAGATGGAGCGGCCAAGTTTTTCCAGAATTTTCATTCTTTGTTTCTTTTTCTGATTTTTTTCTTATTTTTAATATTATATTTTTTATTTTAATTGTTTAGAAATTGAAATACTAATAAAATTTGGTAGATTAGATGGAGGAAACAACTTTGGTCCTTTTTTCTTCTTTTGCAAATGGGAAGGTTATGAAGATGAATTGCTGGTTTTTGTTTGTTTTATTTATTTATTTATTTATTTATTTTATTTGGTGAGGAGCAGATCTGGAGAGGGGAAGAAGATGATGAAGTTTTGTGAAATTATGAAAATTGCAATTTGGTTCTATGCAATTTGGAGAGAGGGCTTTTCTGAAATCAGTGGGGATTGAATTGAAAATTCTGAAAACTTCATTTTGAGCTTATGAAAAATATTTTGGGTAAATTTATAAATTTTAAAAATTGATTTAAAGGGTATTTAGGTCTTTCACGTTCCAAAATACGAGGCCCAGTTGCATAAAGCGCGAGTGTATAACACATCGAGCTCGTAGGGTCTTTTTTGACTTTGACTATTTTTCATAGGGGGTTTTGTGCTAATATTTTTAACACGAGGGGTTTTTCAGCAATTCGAGATTACACAGGGGTGGTTTTTGCAAAAAACCCCAGAATTTACAGTACCTGAAAAGTGAAAACCATCTTCTTGAATGAGAAATCCTTAAATTCGGTCGGTTAGATACGATTTATTGATGAAGAAGATGTTTGTTCACCATTACGATTCTGCAAAAATTGAAGCCTGTAAACAGTTGTTGTAGACTTCAGAGAAGAGAGGAGGAAGAGAAATGTTGTTCTTGTATGTGAAAGGGTGTTTTTTGAGATGTAACATTTACATGCCAGAAGATGAATCTGACATTTTGTTTTCTATACTGATATTGCAATGGTGAACGTTATAAGTATTTTTAATATGAGTTAATGTGGCATAGGTTAGTGGAGAATCCGAATAGGTAGTATTTTTATTTTTATTTTTATTTTGTTTGCTTTTAGTAATTTCTTGTCTTTTCTAATATTTTTTTCTCATATTTCCATCCATAAGATTTATTATTTCATGTGCGTTACAAATTCAAATAGACGGTACATTTGGTTGTTAATTATGAGTGTGGGCTACAAACGTGTAGAAGTTTCTTTTTACCCTTAAAGTGTCCTTTAACTATTAGCATTTTAAAAGGGTATTTTTGAACAATAAAAAATGGAAGAACTTTCCTATTATTCCCATTTTTATAAGAATTTTTATAAGAAGTATAGATAGATATAGATAGATAGATTAATTCAATTAAAAAAGTTTGTAAAATGAGAAATATTTTACCTGACTTTAAAGGGTATAAACATTTTTTATTGACTAAAGCAAATAATTCAAATGATTGCTTAATCATTAGGTTGTTTTCAGAATTATAATCGGTTCAATTTAGACCACATGTCATTTCTGAAAAAACAGATTAGAAAAAAAAAAAAGTAAAAAAAAATTAGACCACATGCCGCAATATTTGAAATTCAAAAGTTTCCAATTCAATTATTCACGTAATACTTTCAAGAAAGTTACCTTGAAGTTGCATCAACATGGGGCCGTCAAAAAGAAAAGCATAGGTAACAATAAATTGAATTATATTTAAATAATTCAATTTATATAAATAATAGGTTCTATAGTTTATGCATATATGTAGTGATTGGTCAAATTTATCTCACCCAATCTAAAGCGGCAAAGCGCCATTCTTTGTCACACATGACTTGATAATTGAAACAAAATTTCATATTTTTGTCTATTCGAATTTGAAAATTTTGATTTGAAATAATTTTTTTAATTTCAATGTCCAATGTTTTTTATTTAATTTGTACAACAATAATTGTGTACAAAATTATGATATTCAATCTATTTCTTTTCTTTTAAAAACAATGCATACAATTAAAATCACAGACCAACCGATTTGTATATATGAGTTGGTTAAAACCTAATCAAAAAAATTATCGGCCAAAAATATTATAAATAAAAAAAAGGGGTTTTTGTGCATAAGTCTCCAACCAAGCATCATTATTATTTTAGGTTTAGGGGCTATATTTCTTTCACCAATAAGCCCATCCCTTTAATATTTATTATAAATAAAGGAAACATTCATGTATATGCCAATATTACCCCCAACCATTTATACCCAATTCTTAATTGTAACCACAATTTAATCAATTTTGTCCACAAAAATCCAATTTTTACTACAAAAATCCAATTTTGACTCTTTTTTTCAAAAAAAAAAAAATTTCACAAATTTTTTTTTGCCGCCGGATTCCGGCGTTGACTTTTCGATTTTTTTTTCCTTCCGGATTTTTTCGCCAGTTTCCGGCGTTGATTTTTTTTTCTTTCTTTTCTTTTCTTCCGGATTTTTTCGCCGGTTTCCGGCGTTGACTTATTTTAGTGTTTTTTGATTTTTTTTTTTTTTTTTTTTTTTTTTTTTTTTTTTTTTTTACGTCTGCCGCTAAACGTTGACCGTAATTGTGCTGTCACTGACAGTAAATTAACGTAATTATACTGTCAATAACAGTTAATTAACGTAATTGTACTGCCGTTGACAATACATTTATGTAATTGTACTGCGGTTGACAGTAAATTAACGTAATATTATTTATTTATTTTTTTGTTATTTTTTTTTGATTTGTTGACAAGTCAACGTAAATATATTATTGTCGTTGACAGTAAAATAACTGTAAACACAATAATATTACTGTCAACAACATCAATATTATTATTTTTTTAGGTTTTTTGTTTTGTTTGAGTCATTCACGGAGTAACGTAATAATATTATTGTCTATTATTAAAATATTACTGTAAACACAATAATATTACTGTGGTTGACGATAATATTACTGTTGTTATAGTAATATTGCTGTCAACCACATCAATATTATTATTTTGTTTGGATTTATTTTTTTGTTTGAGTTATTCACGGAGTAACGTAATAATATTACTGTCTATTATTGTAATATTATTGTGGTTGACGGTAATATTACTGTTGTTATAGTAATATTACTGTCAGTCACAGTAATATTAATTCTTTTGGCTTTTTATTATATTTACATTTGTTGAACGATCAACATAGTAAGAAATATTACTCTATTACACAATAATAATGAGTTTTGTTGTGTTAATATTACTGTGCTAGAGATTAATATAGCAATATTACTGTGTTAAACTGTAGTTTAGTTAATTTTATTGTGTTTAACAGTAATATAGTTAATATTACTGTCAATCACAGCAATATTGCTGTTTAAACGAAAAAAAAAAGCTACAGAAAGAAAGAAAAGAAAAAAAAAATCGAAAAAGTCAACCCGGAGACCGGCGAAAAAATCCGGAAGAAATTTTTTTTTTGAAAAGTCAACGCCGGAATCCGGCGGGAAAAAAAATTTTGAAATATTTTTTTTTGAAAAAAAAAATTGGGTCAAAATTGAATAATTTGTGAAATTTATTGTCAAATTGAGGTTAAATTAAGTTAATGATGAAATTGGAGCATATTAAAGTGTGGACTTATTCGTAAATGAGTTTTTTGTCTGGATCTCTTTATAAATAAGTACCCATTGATTGGTTTATTTGTAATGACCAAAAAAAAAAAGTAATCGAAAGTGGATCAATTGACCGATAAAACCGACCATGCCAAGGCCTACTTACATATATCTAAATTATTATCGCAGGAATGATTCACATGGTTTACTTACACATTTGTAAGTAGAAAGGCTGCAGTTGAGAATTAGACCTATATTTAAAGGTTAACCTACTACTAATGGTTAAGATCTCAGATCTGTTAACCAGCTTATAAATTATTAATATTTTTCTCATTTTGCTATCATGAATTATTATTATAAATTATTAATATTATATATGTCATTACACATTTTGAAACAATAATTAGTATAACATAAACCAAGCAAACAATTTGAGTGCGGACTCAACAGTCACGAGTTACGAGTAGCTAGTGTATATTGTGGAAGGCATTATTTTAGAGACGGCAGATATGGAAATTATACATAACTAACCACCAAACTAATTACATTCTTGTACATATCTTCTTCATTTTGAAATTAATTTGACAGACCCCCATCACCTATCATGAAGTCCTTATAATGCCCTTTCAAAATTAATTTTAAACTCTAGTCACTTACAGTTGTCTCTCTCTTCCTCTCTCAACTCTCAGATTCAAATCCCGCCTCCATAGATCTTCAACTGTCGAAGTTTCTTCTCGGAGTCATAACTCTTTCTCCGGTGGTCGGAATTCGATTGTTTAACTACTGTTGGATTCCTCTCGTCGAGCTCTTTGTTTTGGCGGTGATTTCATTCAGCTTGGAGCGATGAATCTTTTTCTGCAATTGTTTTTCAGTCGACGCGTATTTCGACGATGTTGGGTCTTGCCGGAGGTATTTTGTGTTCCGCCAGTCGGAATTAGATGGGTTACCCACCGTTGGATTCCTCTCGTCGAGATCTATATTTTGATGGTAATTTCGTTCATTTTTTTGTCAGATTTATTTCTATCATTTTTTTCAATTGTGAGCGCGGAACCTTGGGTGGTTAGGGGCGGCTAGGGTTTTGGTAGGAGGCGATTGAGGTGATGAGTCATTGGCGGTTATGTTTAAATTCGTAGCATTTCGCAGCTATGGCCTCTTTCTCTATATTTCTCGATCTCGTAGTGTTTGTTGATTTTTGAGTGTTTTGATGTTTCTACAATTTTTGTTGATTTGCATTAAAATAATTTATATTGTTTTGATTTTGCAACTGCAGCTCAATGAAAGTCGTTGATCCTCTTCTTGAAGGTGTCAAAAATTTGGTTGAAGTTACATTTGTTTCAACTTACAATGTTCAACAGACTGTACACATTACTGTACATTACTATACATTACTAGTTACATATACTAACATGTAGTTACATATGCATATATTTGTGTATTTTCTATTTGTATTTTATTGGGTCTGAGGTGATTTATAATATAAATATTCAAATTTGTAATTTTTTGTTGTTGGGGTTTATGAATTTCTTTTGTATTAGTCAATACTCGTATATATATATAATTGATCGACTAAAAATGTGGGGTAAAAAAAAATATAACCACGAATTACTATAGTTTAGTACAGTTACATGTAGTTATTTTCAGTACAGTAAACATATTGATTTTACAAATAAAATTATAAAAACAAATTTAAAAATTTAAAAAACATTAAAAAAATTAATTAAAAAAAAAGTAAAAAAAAAGTAATAAAAATATCTTATATATAAAAGGAAGATATTTTGAACTATAACCCTAAACCTAAACCTAGGGGTATTTTAGACATTTCTATGGGAAAATTACAGTTTATATCCCTAAACTTTACCACTAAAACGATTTATGTCCTCAAACATTTCAATCCATGAAATATGTCTTCAAACTTGCCACTTTTGATCACTTTATGTTCTGCCGTTAACGTCGGCAGCTAACTTTGACAGAAATAGCACGCGTGGCTCACGTGACGTCTATGTGGCCATTAAATTTGACGTGGAATAATATATTGAATATTAAATGTTGACGTGGCACAAGAATATACTAATTTTCTCTAACACACTCTCCCAAATCCCAAATCCCAAATCACGTTTCATTCCCATACACCCTAATTTTCCCACACTCCAGAATTTCAATCACGTCAACCCATTCCCAAATTTTCAATCCAATCTGCATTCTTGTTCGAACCCATACTAAAATCGAAGTCATAAACCCTTAAAAAATCCAAACATTCTCACATTTGAAGAGTTTTATCCTTCTCAAAGAACAACAGATTCACGTGCAAACACATGCCTGCAATCGAGAGGAAGAAGGTAAACGCGACTCCTCTTCTGGTTCTGAAAAATATTTTAGAGTAAGCTTTAATTCTTCTCCCAACTCTGTCTCTAGAACATTGGGGTCGTGTGATTCTTCGCCTGCTGATGTTTGTGCCCCTTGTGGTCTTGATGAAGCGAGCACAAGGATGGTGAAGATGGCACAAATTCTACCCAACTCAGCAGATTCAGAACCTGCCCAGAAGGTGTTCGACAAAATGTCTGAACCAATTCCGAAAAAATAAAATGACGTGTCGCTCCACATCATGTTTCATCGACCAAGTATGTACTGGGTGTTGTACAGCTCGACATTTAACGGCCACATAGATGTCATGTGAGCCACGCGTGCTATTTCGTCCAAGTTAGCTGCCGACGTTAACGGCAGAACATAAAGTGATAAAAAGTGGCAAGTTTAAGGACATATTTCGTGGATTGAAATGTTTGAGGACATAAATCATTTTAGTGGTAAAGTTTAGGGACATAAACTGTAATTTTCCCCATTTCTATTTTGACAGTTTTTTTTTCCTTTTCCTTATATTAATTGTTTTTATTTTTTATTTTTTTTCGTACTTTCAATTTTTCTTTTCTCGGTGATTTTGGTTTTCTCTATTGTAATGAAAGTCTTTTTTTTTTTGTTTTTTAATTTAAAGGTTTCTTTTATTTTAAATTTTTAATGAAAGTGGTTGTCTATAGATAAGGAATTTTAAAGGGGAAACTACAGATAAATCCCTAATCCAAAACTTCAATCACAGATCAGTCCCTAGGTAGTTTCCCCTAGCATTTCAGTCCCTACTCACGCGCCTAACATGCAGATCAGTCCCTAATAAAATGTGCAAATACGAAAATACCCTTTACTTTATACTAATTTTACATAACTTCTTTTCAACTTCCCACGCGCCGTTTGTATTACACGCTCTTTGCCCGTTACATTTCAAAAATCAAACAACAAAAAAGAAGCTAAAAAGGCGCAGAAAAAACCACCGTTCAGTAATACCCATTTTCAGACCAAGAAGAAACGAAGAAGAAACGAAGAAGAAACGCAACAGAGAAACAACAAAGAAGGAAGAAATTACGAAACACGAAGAATCAACAAACCGCAGAAAAATAGTATAAACAAACCCATTTATAAACAATGGTGAAGCAGGGTAAACAACAAGGTTTGATTTTTTATTTTTTTTCATTTTCTTGGAAACAGACCCATTTGGGTGTTGCTTAAGCAGGGCAAAAAGGTTTATTTGTTATAGAATTGCATGATTTTGAACATATCCACTCATGGGTATTATGCCTCGACTTTATTCGGTGTTTGCCCTAATCATTAAATCGGTTCCAATATTTGTTGTTCTGTTGTTTGGGTTTGCAAAGATCATTTATTTGTTGTCGAATTTCATGATTTTGTAACAGTTTTCTCATGGGTATTATTCTTCGGTGACATTAGCATGTCCCCAAAGCATTTTGAGTCCTAACAAGGGTTTCATATAGGATATGGGAAAGAGGCTTATTGTATTTTTCGTACTGGTTCTATAGTAT
The DNA here is from genome assembly GCF_056151865.1 of Erythranthe guttata. Classification (NCBI taxonomy): domain Eukaryota; kingdom Viridiplantae; phylum Streptophyta; class Magnoliopsida; order Lamiales; family Phrymaceae; genus Erythranthe; species Erythranthe guttata. The sequence goes on from NC_142540.1 coordinate 8,869,373, forward strand.
GTGTCATGCGCAGTAATGGTATTAATAGTGCATTTAGATGGTATAATCTTTGATGGTTCTGTAGCATGTGTCATATGCCACAATAGTATTACCAGTGACTTTGAATGGTATTACTAGTGACTTCGGATGGTATTGACATGTGGTACTAGAAGTATAATGTTGATGGTCCTGTAGGATAAGTCATATGCCATAATAGTATTACTAGTGCCTTTGAATGGTATTACTTGTGACTTCGGATGGTATTGACTTGTGGTACTAGAAGTATAATGTTTGATGGTCCTGTAGTATAAGTCATATGCCATAATAGTATTACCAGTGCCTTTGAATGGTATTACTAGTGATTTCGGATGGTATTGACATGTGGAACTTTATAGTACGTTGTATTTGTTATAATTGTATTTGTTTTATGTGTATGTAATTGCAGGAATTGTTGTAAAAGAAGATTGCAGCAAGCTATCAATAGGCTGCAGGTGCTCACCGATCGCTTTTCACCTAACTATGGAAGGTGTGAAAAAAGTGATGAAGAAACAACATCATGAAGTACTGAAGAAAAATCCCTTCTATCACTACATGGACATGCCTAAAATAAACCACAGCTTCCATAGGGTTGTGTCTCTCATGCAAGCGTACAATCCAGAAGATCGGGCCTTCTGGTTTGGGGGAAATACTATACGCTTGGAATTCACTCCGCAGCAATTATCTATCGTATTAGGGCTGCAGTACGAAGGCGTACCGGTGGATGTGAATATGGATGGTAGAGACACTGATTTCATCACACGTATTTTTGATGGTAAGTTATCTTTAGTGACGAGGCCATATATTGGTTATAAACTGGAGGCCTATGCAGTTATGACCGATCAACAATCTGTTGAAGATTTCAGCAGATTGTACACTATTTATCTGTTAAATACTATTCTACTGCCAAAGGGGAACAAAACGTTAGAAAGGTGGGTTTATCCGCATGTAGAAGATTTGGAGGTTTTAGGGTCTTTTGCATGGGGAAAGTTGGTGTATGATATTCTTGTTGAGAATATGGAGGGGTATCTGAAGGGGGGGTTGAAGTATTTTGATGGATGCACTATCGGCTTATTGGTAAGTGATATCTAATAGTGAATATATATTATGTTATATTGAATATACCAATTAATATTGATTCCAAAATACGCAGGCATGGGTGCATGAAAGGATCACGTCACTAGGGGTTAGCACCAGTGTTTACAAATTTCCCCGGTTCTTCCGGTGGCAAGACAGCAAAATCCCAATCGATGAAGAAGCAGCTAGGTTGCTTTTTGATCAGATAAAACAAGTGCAGGTAACACTTTGAGTTACAAAATATATAATGTATTAGGTATTTGCTAACAAATTTTTTACGTTTATTAGGTTATACCATTTTCTGTGTACCCGAAAGAGAAAGCGTTGCTTTCTCCGGTTTTGGAAGTAATTTCTGGTCCAGTTGTTGGAATTAGTGCTGACAGATTTGTGGAAATAAGTTCTGAGAGTAGTGAAGATGAGATTGGAGACGTGGAAGCAACATCTGTAAGTCATTAATACAATAAACCCTAAAATTCATACTTCCATTCCCATTGGAACATACTATATGTCAACTAATATAATACTATGGTATAACATGTTTCGTACTATTGTTTTTTTTAGTTGCAGCAGATGATGAATAACTTAAAAAGGAAGAGGGGGAATGTAACAGAAGAAAAAAATAAAGAAAAAAAAATGCAGAGTAAGAGAAAGAAAGAAAAGGAGATAGAGAAAGAGAAGGAGATAGAGATAGAGAAAGAGCAGGAGAAAGAGAAGGAGAAAGAGAAAGAGACAGAGACAGAAAAAGAGAGAGAGACGGAGACAGAGAAAGAGATAGAGATAGAGGCAGAGATAGAGGAAAGGGAAAAGGAAGGAGAAAATGAAGGAGGAAAGGGGATGGAAGGTGAAGGAGAACGAAGTGAAGAAAGAGAGAGAAATCAAGGAGACGAAAGTCAAAGTCAAAGTCAAAGGCCAAAGTCAAAGGCCAAAGTTCCACGCGTGCGAGGACGAGGACGAGGACGTGGTCGTAAACAAGTTCCTGTGTCCAAGGTTCCGGTTTCAGTCCCTGTTTCAGTCCCTGGGATCAAGGTATTTTTATCTAATATTAGTTTTACATTATTATTATTTTTTGTCATAATTGGTGTGATTTATTCGTTATATAGAATGCCGATTATTACCGGGGAAGAAAGGACTACGTACGTCGTGACCAAATATCCGAAGAAGATAGGATATTGTTGGATCAGTTCTTGGAAAGTGTTGATTTAGGGTAAGAGCACAACCACCTTCATATATGGTATATGTCAAGTGAATACATAGTACATGTTGACTGCATGTTATAGTATGTAGTAACTTTGTACATAGTATAAGTTTACTTATCCAATGGTACATGTTGACTGCATGTTATAGTATGTATTAACTTTGTACATAGTACAAGTTTACTTATCCAATAGTATATGTTGACCACATGTTATAGTATGTATTAACTTTGTACATAGTACAAGTTTACTTATCCAATAGTACGTGGTTATGTCTTACTGTAGTGAAATTATTGTGGAGAGAGGCCCACATCAGCTGACGGGAAGGCATATGTGCGAACTTTTATTTGATGAAATGCTGAGTGCAGAACACATAGATTTGTACTTGAATCTATTATGTTCCGAAGCTATCATGAACCAGCATGGACATGAGATTGATTACCTTGACTCCCCTGCCCAGGTATATAGTGGTTTAACAAATAATTTTGCATACATTACAATGTTTATCTAATATTCTCTATTATGTTTCGTAGCAAGAGTTAATGTCGCGACCTCGGGTGGACGTAGAACGAATGAGCGATGCCATGTTTGATCGTCTTCTCAATGATTTTACTATTTTTGGAACGATGGCTTTTGACAAGCTAAACACAGCAAATATCTTCAGTAAAACATTTGTCATGATACCTATCAATTCCAGTGAACACTGGTTCCTGCTTGTTCTGAACCCAATAGATAAATGTATTTACCATTGGAACTCCATAGACTATTCTCCGAATTTCCCAGGAATTGCGGATTATGTCGTAAGCCCATATTCTTGTAATTAGTTATTCTTTATTCTTGCGAATTGTTGTAGACTAATATAATATTTTATTTTCGTAGGCCTCGTTTTACAGCAAGGTGGTTGAAAGAAGGTCTGGGTTGGAGATACAATCGGAAGCTAAATGGGTTCATGGATGCAGGCAGCAGGATGGGAACCTTGATTGCGGCTTGTTTGTCTGCATGTGGGCATATTGTCATGCTGTAAACAGTGAAGAAATTTGGTTTAAGGCAAAAACTTGCGATATCAAAATACTTCGCCCAAAACTAGCAGCTATCTTTCTGAGGCATCGGGGAGTAGAAGTGGAAGCTAAATATGAAATAGATATGGCGTTATTGTGAAAAAACTGGGAGTGGAAGTGTTTTGGGGTTCTTGTGTTTTTTTGTAATTAATTAATGAACAGGTGAATGTGTTTTTATGCCATAAACAATCTGTCCTTTTGTTGTAGAGCTAATAATACTATTGATTAGCTCTACTCGTACTTTTTCATTGTATACATTGTACTATATGTTTCGATGAAATGTACTTGCCTTTTGAACACATGGTACTTTATTTTGCGATTAATTAGTTTGTATAAAGAATATAAGCGTACCATAAAACTGAGCAACAAATACTTTCTAGTCCATTCGAAGATACCTTGTCAACAATAGACTTGTACTTATTTGATGAACAAAGCGTACTTCACATGTGTATTCACGAAAAACTTACCATAATCGATGTTGATCGACTCCCACATTGTCTCCATTATTGTTTAAAATGCGATCATATGGATGCATTGGCCCGACAATAATATATAGAGTGTAAAAATACTATATGAATGGCAAACATATACTTTATCAGTGAACACATGGTACTATAGTGATGACTCACTTGTACTTTACCAGCTTATACATTATACTTATTTGGTGAACAAAGCGTACTATATTTTTTGATGAATTGAATTGCACTAATTTCATTGACGTTTTAATGATCAATAAGTACGGGAGATGCATAAATTATGTTTTAGATCATTATTTTAAGGTAGGTGAGCATTATTGTTGCGTTTGGATTACAAGATCCCATAAATATGTTGAATTTCATACATGATACTCATATACTATACAATATATTCATACAAGTCTACAATGCTCAAGTGTAAACCTAATACTTTCCTCAATTCTTACCATAGTCGATGTTGATCCACTCCCACATTGTCACCATTCATTCTTAATAGTCTAAAACTGAAGAGTTGTGTCTTAAAATGCGATCATATGGATGCATTGGCCCGACAATAATATATAGAGTGTAAAAATACTATATGAATGGCAAACATATACTTTATCAGTGAACATATCGTACTGTAGTCACGACTCACTTGTACTTTACCAGCTTATACATTATACTTATTTGGTGAACAAAGCGTACTATATTTTTTGATGAATTGAATTGCACTAATTTCATTGACGTTTTAATGATCAATAAGTACGGGAGATGCATAAATTATGTTTTAGATCATTATTTTAAGGTAGGTGAGCATTATTGTTGCGTTTGGATTACAAGATCCCATAAATATGTTGAATTTCATACATGATACTCATATACTATACAATATATTCATACAAGTCTACAATGCTCAAGTGTAAACCTAATACTTTCCTCAATTCTTACCATAGTCGATGTTGATCCACTCCCACATTGTCTCCATTCATTCTTAATAGTCTAAAACTGAAGAGTTGTGTCTTAAAATGCGATCATATGGATGCATTGGCCCGACAATAATATATAGAGTGTAAAAATACTATATGAATGGCAAACATATACTTTATCAGTGAACACATGGTACTATAGTGATGACTCACTTGTACTTTACCAGCTTATACATTGTACTTATTTGGTGAACAAAGCGTACTATATTTTTTGATGAATTGAATTGCACTAATTTCATTGACGTTTTAATGATCAATAAGTACGGGAGATGCATAAATTATGTTTTAGATTATTATTTTAAGGTAGGTGAGCATTATTGTTGCGTTTGGATTACAAGATCCCATAAATATGTTGAATTTCATACATGATACTCATATACTATACAATATATTCATACAAGTCTACAATGCTCAAGTGTAAACCTAATACTTTCCTCAATTCTTACCATAGTCGATGTTGATCCACTCCCACATTGTCTCCATTCATTCTTAATAGTCTAAAACTGAAGAGTTGTGTCTTAAAATGCGATCATATGGATGCATTGGCCCGACAATAATATATAGAGTGTAAAAATACTATATGAATGGCAAACATATACTTTATCAGTGAACATATCGTACTGTAGTCACGACTCACTTGTACTTTACCAGCTTATACATTATACTTAATTGGTAGACAAAGCGTACTATAAATGCTGAAGAACCCAAACTTTACCAGCTTATACATTGTACTCTTATGTTCACTAATTAAACAACAGTACATAGGTTTTACATAGCATGTAGACTGCAAATATTACTAGATTCAACACTATCAAACTATGAACTACTCCACCTTCAGAATTGCAATTCTTCACTTCACTTTCTTGATGGACTTGGTTCATCGACGCACTTGTAGCTTCATTTTCTTCACGATTTGAGTTGGAAAAAGTTTGCCCAACTTCAAATGGTTCACACCAATGGGAGTAGCCATGGTGTGGGCAACAGTAAAATAACCTTCCGGGATTCGAAATAGTTTCTGAAACCATGATTATTGTTTTCTTCCCACAATCAAGACGCTTGCATTTCCCTTTTTTGTATTTTAACCCACTCATTTGAGTGGTGCTACTAAAAGAAGCCATGAATTAGAAACAAATGAGCCTATGTGTCATTTATGGTCATATTATGACTTGACTAGTTCTGACAATAAGCAACGGCTATATTATAAGCAACGGCTATATTGTAACGGTCATAAATTGAGTAAGTCATACCATCCTATCTCATAGATAATACCATGCGTAAATCAAATCAGTACCTTTACACTGAAAATGATAAACCATCAAGCAGCAACAAGCATACCATCATATCGCATATCTAATACCATGTGTAAATAAAAATAGTACTATTAGACTGAAAATGATAAACCATCAACCAGCAATAGGCATACCATCCTATCTCATATCCAATACCATGTGTAAATAAAAATAGTACCATTAGACTGAAAATGATAAACCATCAATGAACAGAGTACCTAATACATAGTACAAACTACAAATAGCAAAAACATAGTGCAAATTGAAACATAGTACAAAGTTCAAAACAACATAGTGCAAATCACATAATAATAAAGTACAAACAGCCAGTTTTCATTCACTTCAATCACTTGAATAACATAATGGGCAATCATGTAAGCTCTCCTCCATCTTGTCCTCCCTGATGAAAAACATAAAATTTACATTAGAAACAAGACTAGTTAGTTTAATTAACACAAATGCAGACAGTATTTACATTAAAAAAAATTGGTAGTCAGATTGGTTGTGTGCAAGTACGACGATTGTGTCCAGGCTTCCCACACCGAGTACAATTCAGTTTACGAGTTTGCACTTGTGAAGGAATTCTTTTTGTCTTTCTACGTCCCGGTCGAGTTCTCGAATCAGGTGCATTAACAAAGACATCGGGCGGAGCATTACACGCATCGTACAAGTCAAAGTCCTCATCAAACGAGGGAATTGGGTTAATCGTGAATTGATATACCTGTTTGTACGTATCAATATGAAAGCATGGATCCACAAACTCATATACTGAGTATCCTTTTGACTCCAAACATGCACATGCATGTTTGCATGGAAGTTTCTCTAATTGCCATGCTTTACAAGAACAAGTCTTCTGCTGCAAGTCAACCTTATACGACTTGTCCTCATCATATACCTCAAAAGCGGTACTACTTGATCTACAATATTTTAAGGAACGAGAGGCCATATGATTGATTGTTAATCTCTTTAGAATTTTCTTGCACAATATGCCAGTCATTGCCAAACTTTTTCCTTGTCGTTTAACTAGCATCTCCATTACTTTGATCCGTATGTGATCAATCATGGATGGAACAGGCAAAGATCGGGCATCTTTAACCCAACCATTCCAATTTTCTGCCTGATTATTGTTCACGATTCCCCATCTTTCTCGAGAAAAATAGGCATTCGCCCAATGATTTGGATCAGAATTCGAAATAAATGATGCCGCGAGAGGCATAGATTGCACTATACGAGAAATAGTTGCATCGAACTCCTGCCGAGTAGGAGCATATGCAGCATTATGTAAAACACTCGCCCAGTATGACTTGTTGTGCAATGGGTACTTCCTCAGGACCTATATTATTTTGAAACATGTTATACAAATGTATGAAACATGCTATACAAATGTATGAAACATGCTATACAAATGTATGAAATGTGTTATACAAAAGTATGACACATGTTACACAAATGTATGAAACATGTTATACAAAAGTATGAAACATGTTATACAAAAGTATGACATGAGGTGACAAAATACCTGAGTTCTAAAGTTATCCACCAAGTGTCGCAAACAATATGCATGGTGGCTACTAGGAAATACCAACGGGACGGCTTTAAGAAGCCCCGAATGACGATCAGAGAAAATGGTAAAAGATCTATTGTCATTGTGAAGATCTAGAATTTGTTTCAGTTTAATGCAAAACCACTCCCAGTTTTTATCATTCTCAGCATCAACAACTGCGTATGCCAATGTATATAAGGAATCATTTGGATCCTTGCACACAGCAGAAAGCAAGCATCCTTTGTACTTATTTTTAATGTGAGTCCCATCCAAACATATCATCGGCCTACACCGATAAAAGCCGGAAATAGAACTCCCAAAACTAATAAATATTCGAATAAACTTTTGAGTAGCAGGTTCAATCTCATACTCTGCCATGCTACCAGGGTTATGCATTTTTAATGCACGACAATAGCGTCTCAGTTTATCATAACATGTCGTCTCATCACCATGGATATCACGCATTGCTTTTTCTTTACCCCTCCATGCTGTGTAGTACTGAAGCTCCAGACCATAATCGTCTCGGATATCTTCTAACATACCACATGGTGTGTAAGCTGGCTGCGTTCTCAATTTTCGTTTCATAATTTGGGCAATCCATGTAGCATCGGCTTTAGGATGACCCCTTGTACGAAGAGTAGCATCACCACAAGTGTGCTCAAGATTGCACTTGCGAATGCTAAATAACTTATCTGACTTGTACAATGATGCATAAACCCTCCATTTGCAGTTTTCGTGAATGCATACTGCTATGATCTTTTGTTGATCATTTTTCATGTACTTAAATGATCGATTATTAGCAATAGAATAGTTTTTCAGCATATGCCTAAAATCATCAGGATCTTTAAAAAACTGATTCTCCCCACGGATGCAATGTCTCCATGCATCAATTGAATTTCCAAGCGGATTACCCTCGATTTCCATCGATTGATCGCCGCTTTTGGTTTCAAAAAAATTTTAAAAATGGATTACAATAGAGTGGAATCCAAATAACAATGTACATGAAAATATCATAACAATGCACTGGTTCCATACTATCTTATCCATTATATAATACTAAGTTTTCCCACAAATAGTACCAAGTTTACCTATCACCCATACTATTCAGATGAAGGTTACGTACTATCTTCCCCATTATATGATACTATGTTTTCCCATTAACAGTACCAAATTTACCTATCACCCATACTATTCAGATGAAGGTAACGTACTATCTTCCTCATTATATGATACTATGTTTTCCCACCAGCAGTACCAAATTTACCTATCACCCATACTACTCAGATCAAGGTTACGTACTGTAAGTATCATACGTCCATACCATATTTATATTAGCATGATACTATTATGTGCCATATTTTATACTATGTATCACACAATAATTAACAACCATAAAGAAATGCATTTCAGCAGTACAGAAAAAGATGGAGACCTACCAGCCATCGGTGCGAACCCTCTTTCCACGCGAATTAGCTTCATCTTTGCAGGTCACGACAATGTCCACCACACTCATCTTCATTATCAGATGCAATGCAACCATATTCTCCACATCTTCATCAGTGCCCAATGTCACATACAATCTTTCCCGAGGAGCCAAGTATTGGAGGATCAGTGCATCTGGATGGATATGATTCCATTTGTTGATAATAGCACCATATATCTCCATTAATGTCGAATTACTTTTTATGGAAATAATGTGAAGTTGATTTTTGTATCGACAACTTCCAAGAATCACACTGGGTACATCGTTAGATACATCATTTGTAGCCATTGTGGGGTGGGTGGGTTTTACAGTGATTTTTTCGCCGGAAAAAAGGGGAAACCAGAGGAGAGAAATGGAGAAGAAATAGAGAAGAAAGAAAGCAGATAGAAATGAAGAGAGAGAAGAAGGAAAGAGAAGATGAAGAGAGAGAAAAGCAGGAGAGAGAAAAGCAGGAGAGAGAAAAGGGTGAGAGTGAGAAGAAAATATAATAAAATATATAAAATTCACATTAGGGACTGATCTGCATGTTAGGCGTGTGAGTAGGGACTGAAATGCTAGGGCAAACTACGTAGGGACTGATCTGTGTTTCAAGTTTTGGATTAGGGATTTATCTGTAGTTTCCCCAATTTTAAACGGGTGAAGTTTTTAGTGATTAGTGGATTCCTATTAATAAGGGATTAAATTGATTCCATAATTATCTTTAGTTTTGGTGTTTTATTTTTTCTTATTTAATTGTCTCATAAATTACGGTAATAAAAATTGATTCCATTATTATATTTAATATTCGTGTTTTTTGTTTTCTTAACCAATTGTCTCATAAATTATGTTAATAAATAATAAATAAATTAATTAAAATAAAACCGCCGACGATATAAATAAATTATTTGTGATTATTCCATATATACTTCCACCTCTATCACTACCATCCTCCACTAATAATTTGGTTTATCATAAAAAAACTCACATAAAAAATAAAAAAAAAACATCCTCTTACAAATAATTTACAGTTGTGACTTGTGAGTAAACTAGAGAAAAAGAAGAAGATGACAGAGGCGGTTAAAGGTGAAAATTAGGAAGAAAATTACATATCACACGTTTTTTATCAAAGGTGAAAACAGTTGAATCTCGGTTCAATTTTGAAATACTTTTCTTCATTATGTACGTAATTTTGTATGATTATATTCGGTGTTTGTTTTTTCCCTTTATTTGTCCATATTTTTCAGGTTTTTGGAAGATTCCGCCATCATATACTAGAAGAAAAAACTCCTCCTCACAAATCATTAAGTAAAGACTCAAGGTAACAACTTCTTAAATTTGGTCTCCATATTCAATACAATGGGGGGTGTTTTCAACTTTTTTTTTAATTAATAATATTTATGGTCATTGTTGTTTGTAGTAATCCAGGCATCTCCAACAATTGTCTTGAATAAATTTGTTTAGCTACGGAACCACATCTGGAATCCGTCGAAAGAGGTAATCTAATTTCATATATTATCATTTCGAAAAAAAATTTGCAGATTTATGGCATTTGGTATATCTTGAATTAAAAGAGCAACCATTTGTCAGAAGAGTACGAAAAAACATCCGAGAAGAAAAAGTAAGAAGAGATTCTCACAATTTCTCTGTCCGAAATTCATACAATTTATTCTCACTCTCTTGAATTTCCTTTTTTCCCTGTATTTTCATTTTTATGTAACCGGCCAAAAAAATGTACCCGTCTCTGTAAATGTATTTCTTTTTCCTCACAAATTTGCACTGTAGTTCTAATTCATTTAGCGGGGTTAGCTGTGCATATAGATTTAGGTAGAAATGTTTGAACCCATCGAACTGCTTTTACCCTCATATGGTGGTGTTTCAGTTATTATTATTAAACAAGTTTGTAGATATTTATTTAAATTACCTCACTATTTCTGTGTTTTTTGTTGTAGTAGCGTTTTTTCACTTTCTCGGAAAAACATAATCTCCCACTTAGCAACGCAAGTCTACTCAACAGTTAAAAAATTTCTGAGAGATTAGAAACAATTCTCTCATATGTTAACCCCTCAAATCATAAGAAAAATGAGATGCGATACAAAGAAATCTGGGGTCGGGCTGAATAGCCGAAGTCCTCTTTCGTGATCCCGGGTACCTCATGACTCAGGGGTGAGTTTTTTTTTTCGGAAGTTTTTTTTTTGTGATTTCTTCTTTTATTTTCGTGTCTCCTCCCTTTATTGGAATCTGGGGCTGAGCTTTCAGGGTTTTAATTGATCGAATTTTGAGAGTAAATCTGATTTTTTTCCTAATTTGTTTTAGGGTTAAATACAATTTGCACCCATTTACTATGACCATTGTCGCATTTACCCCCTGTACAATTAGTGGTGCAAACTGTATTTAACCGAGAGGTGCTATTTACACCCTTAAAATATCTTATTTCACAACGAAATTAAATGTATTTCCCATTTTATCCATTTCTTCTACTTTCATCTATATTTTTTACAAATTTATAAACCGTCCACCACTAAATTAATTAAAATATTTATAAAAAAAACCTCACCATTTTCACTGGAATCTTTACCGCAAAATATCACCCTCTCCACCAAGCGAATAATACTTCTGTTAGAGAAAAATATTTCCCAAGGTAAAAAATAGTAGGAATTAAAAAAAATTAAAAAGTTAAAAAAATAAATTAGAAATATAAATAAATTAGAACATATGAGGATTAAGCGAATATAAGGAAGGGTGGTGGATTATAAATTTGAGGGTATTTATGACATTTTATATAGTTTTGGTGGTGAATTGAGATACTTTGGAGGTGGAAATAACACCACTCTTTTTTTATAATGCCACTAAGTTTTATTTTTATTCCGATATCCTATTCGTGATTGTCTCCATAAATTGAGTTACAAGATTCTTGCATTTCGTATATGTCGCGTGCATCGCAAGGGGACCTTGGACATGACCTAAATGACTTCCACTCATACAACTTAAGAAAAATTATTCATAGAACTTATGTCTAAATTTCATGACTGATTCTTATTTCTGCAATGCAGTTGCTGGGGCCATGAGTATTACTATATTGTTGCTCTACTATGAGATTTTTGTCATTTTAGACTCAATTCCGTTGCCGTCATTGTAAGAAATTTGTTTTATGGGACTTGAGATCGTGTACTAATTTTAATAGAGGCCTGCTTAACAATCAATTAGAATTGTAGATTACTTATATTCTTATCCATTGTATTTATGACACAATTTGATACGCAAATGCTATTTGAAGTTGTAGAATTCTCCTCTGTGCTTCCCCAAAACAAGAAGCAAAGATGTCAAAGTAGCCTCCTTAGAAAAAGAAATTCATGCAAAAGTAAAGGAAAACTGAAGCCCGAGCTAAGAATGTAACCAACTTTTTTGCCTCAACTTTTTTGAAAGATACTAGGTTACCCAAGTAGTTCTGCACTAATGGTTGTATTTATGCAGGAAGCAAAAGTTAGGTAAAACCTCTATTGCTGTTTTAAAATTTTGAAAACTCCAAGCCAAGTCATACACACGGAGAGAAATTACTGCAAGTACATTGGTACATTTCATTGGGAATAGTTGGTTATAAGTATTATAATCATGTTTTGAGAAAAATGGATTTGTAAGGTTTCTCCATTAAAAGTTTATTTGATAGAGATATTTAAACTTAATCATACATCGAATTGTTTTGGCCATAATACAGAAAATACACGAGATAGTTTCTTGAACTTATCACAAGTTCATTTTGGTTTGTGAATGTATAATCTATTCTATGAACTGTATGTTTATTTGTTTTCTTTAACAAAGCTTTATCGAAGGTTCTCTTAACAGAATGATCGTGTGATTTTGCCTCATCAACAAATTGTTTGAATTATATTAAAATTCAATGCCATGTTTTGACATTAGATGCGAATTGATTCTTTTATTATTTTCTATACTTTTCAAATATTATGCATTCCACTTCTATTTGAAATTAGACTGACACATAAAATTTCCTGCCAACTTTTACAATTTTTTTATGAATAGACTATTGGTATGAATTTTTAGAGTTTCATGATCCTCCTCTTTTACTGATTTGACAGTTTACGTTTTTATGTATAACTCGATCAATTATTTTGTAAAACTATTTGCATGGTATAAGTAGCACAATCAAAGGGGGTGTTGCTTACAAAATCATTATCTTTTAATAATAGACGAATATTATGAATTTTAAAATTTTATTGTCTCCTTATAGTTTTTCATTGATTGATACATTTTCGCTCATAACTTTTAATGGACCAATTACTTTAACTAAATAATATTCCTTAAGACAAATATTGAACATAAAATAATAAAGCTCATAACAATAATTAGATGTATGTCAACTATTAAATAATTACTTTCCTCTATTTTGAATTTAACCACGTGCAACGCACGGGCCATGGTTACTAGTATTAATTAAACAAACAAGTTTATATAAAAAAAAAATAATAATAATAAATAAATCAGCGAAAATCCTAAATGCAGGACCAGAAATGCTGAATGCAGTTTGGCCGAAAATTGCATATAAGGGTAGTATAGTACTTTCGCCTCTCCAGGGGAGTATGTCAAAGGATGATTTTGGCTTGGATTTATCCCTAATTTATTTGGTTTCTAGGGGCTATGTAAAAGAAGCCCATTCCGGATTACCGTTGTAATTGATAACTAAGTAATACTATAAATTTTTTAGTGTTCTAAAAATCGACCGAGGCGGCCGATCAATCGGTCTCCGGGGCGGAGGCGGTCCCAAACCTTTACGATTTTAGTGTAATGTTTGAAAAATCGATTTTTTGCCTGTGAGGCGGTTTTAGGCGGTCAAACCTTTAAGGCGGGTCAAATTCGGTGCCAAAAATCGGTCAAATATCAGTCAAAACTTAGATGATATATGAGTATTTTTATTTAATTTGCACATCCAACAATTATACGGTGCTATAAATGTGCAACACAAAAATGTATAATAGTTTGTTTTTTTCTTTTTTTTTTCGCCTTTTCTATTTTAAAGAAGGAACCCGTCGCCAACCATATAGGTTAATTAGGTAAACCTACACTCTCGTTTAATAGCTTGCAAACCATCCGAGAGACGTAAACCACATTAGGCTAGCCATGTCTGACAAATTCGATGTAACGACCGTTGGCAAGGGGATTCGAATCTAAGTCAATTGACACATGCTCACTTGCTAGCTGCTAGGCCATCATCTGCAGGACTAAAATAGTTTGATGTTAGAGGAATTATATATATATTCTTCATTAACATATAAGAATTATACAATAGTTGAAGTATCATAAAATTAATGGATTATTACAAATAAGTCCGTCATGGGCTACTTCATAACGATGTCCAAATCAAAAACTATTTTACAAAAAAGTCTTGATAAAGTCCAGAGCTGTGTAAAAGACTAAAATACTCACTCGCATTCAATATGCTTCAATATCCTTTTAACCCAATTTAAATTCAATCTGACCCTAGATTTCACCAATTATCAATTTTGATTCCTAACCCAATTTTGACCGTCGCCGCCGGTCGACTGATGTTGACCTCCTGTCTCCGACGTTGACTTTTTTTTTCCCCTTATTTTGTTCTTTTCTTTTTTTCCCCTGCTGCAGCCAATGTGGACCGGCGGTCAGCGCCGATCACCGGCGGCATTGACTTTTTTTTTTTTTTTTTTTTTCTTTTTTTCTTTTTTCCTGAACATTTTTTTGCCCCGTAAAAATACAGTAATATTATTATGGTTGATAGTAATATTAACCATATTATTGTTTAACACAGTCATATTGCTATATTACTATCTAGCACAATAATATGAACACCACAAAAACACTATGTTACATAATAAATTATTTTGTAATATAGTAATATTACTGTCAACCACAGTAATATATTGTGTTTACAGTAATTTTATGTGGTTATAATATTATTATGTTGACAGGTTAACAAATCAAACAAAATAAAAAGCCAAATAAATAAATAATAATATTGATGTGGTTGACAGTAATATTATTGTGTTTACAGTGATTTTACTGTCAACCACAATAATATTACAATAGTAGACAGTAATACTATTACGTTGACCAGCAACAAATCAAACAGAATAAAAAGCCCAAAAAATAAAAATAAAATAATATTGATGTAGTTGACAGTAATATTATTGTGTTTGCAATAATTTTACTGCCAATTTTTTTTGAATTGAAACAAATTAGAATTCTCAACTTTCTACGGCCCCTAGCCGATAAAATATTTTCAACTCTGACTACTTCCGATTTTTCTAGAGGCATGTTTGGTATTGCTTCACCGATATGAGCATATCGACGATTACTAGCTCCTATGATTCGAATACACATCAATTCTCAAGCGCCCAACTCATAATTGGTGAATTCGTAGGTTCAATTCCTACTGGATGCACGCCAATGGACCTTGTTTGTTTCTGTCTCGGACGACTCTTGCCAGTAATATTACAATATTAGACAATAATATCATTACATTGACTAGTCAATAAATCAAAAAAAAAAAAAAAGCAAAATAATAATAATAATAATAATATTGATGTGGCTGACAATAATATTATTGTGTTCACAGTAATTTTGTTGTCAACCATATTAATATTACAATAGTAGACATTAATATTATTACGTTGATCGATAAACAAATCAAACAAAGTAAAAAAGGAAAATATAAATAAATGATATTGATGTGGTTGACAATACATTATTGTGTTTACTGTAATTTTAATGACAACCACATTAATGTTACAATGATAGACAATTATATTATTACGTTGACCAATCAACAAATCAAACAAAATAAAAAAGTAAAAAAAATAATAATATTGATGTGCTTGAAAGTAATATTATTGTTCTTACAGTAATTTTACTATAAAAAACAATAATTTTACAATAGTACACAGTAATATTATTACGTTGACCGGCCAACAAATCAAACAAAATAAAAAAAGACAAAAAATAAAATAAAATTAATATTGATGTGGGGGTTGACAATAATATTATTGTGTTTACAGTAATTTTACTGTCAACCATATTAATATTACAATAGTAGTAGACTGTAATAATATTACGTTGATCGATCAACATATCAAACAAAATAAAAAAAACCAAAAAAAAAAATATTGATGTGATTGACAATAATATTATTACATTTACAGTAATTTTAATGTCAGACACATTAATATTATAATATTATACAATAATATTATTACGTTGACCGTCAACAAATCAAACAAAATGAAAAAGGAAAGAAAAAATTATTGATGTGGTTGACAGTACAATTATTGCCAACGACAACAATATTACTGTCATCGTTCAGCAGCGAGCGGGAAACAAATTTATAAAAAAAAAAAAAAAAAGGTAAACGCCGGTGGCATAAAAAAAGTTTATAAAAGAAAAAGTTAAAATGAATTTTTTTTGGTCAAAATTGATGAAATTAAAATTAAATTGAAATTAAATTGAAATTATAATTAGAAATTGAGTTTAAAGAGTTGGGCATAATTTTGTCATATACATTAAGTACATTTTTATTTATAATACATATTAAAAGGGATGAGTTTAGTAGTAAAAAATATAACGCCTAAACTTAGAATAATAAAAATAAGGTGTTTTTGTGTATAAGTCCCCAACCAAGCATCTTTATTATTTTAGGTTTATCGGCTATATCTCTTTCACCAATAAGCCATCCCTTTAATATTTATTATAAATAAAGGAAACATTCATGTATATGCCAATATTACCCCAAACCTTTATACCCAATTCTTAATTGTAACCCCAATTTAATCAATTTTGTCCACAAAAATCCAATTTTGACCACAAAAATCTAATTTTGACTTTTTTTTTTCAAATTTTTTTTTGCCGCCGGATTCCGGCGTTGACTTTTCGATTTTTTTTTCTTCCGGATTTTTTCGCCGGTTTCCGGCGTTGACTTTTTTTTTTCCCTTCTTTCTTCCGGATTTTTTCGCCGGTTACCGGCGGTCTCCGGCGTTGACTTTTTTTTTTGTTTTTTTTTTACGTCCGCCGCTAAACGTTGACAGTAATTGTGCTGTCACTCACAGTAAATTAACGTAATTATACTGTCAATGACAGTTAATTAACGTAATTGTACTGCCGTTGACAATACATTTATGTAATTGTACTGCGGTTGAGAGTAAATTAACGTAATATTATTATTTTTTATTTTTTGTTATTTTTTTTGATTTGTTGACAAGTCAACGTAATTATATTACTGTCGTTGACAGTAAAATAACTGTAAACACAATAATATTACTGTCAACAACATCAATATTATTTTTTTTTTTGGTTTTTTGTTTTTTTTGAGTTATTCACGGAGTAACGTAATAATATTACTGTCTATTATTGTAATATTATTGTAAACACAATAATGTTACTGTGGTTGACGGTAATATTACTGTTGTTATAGTAATATTGTTGTCAACCACATCAATATTATTATTTTGTTTGAATTTATTTGTTTGTTTGAGTTATTCATGGAGTAACGTAATAATATTACTGTCTATTATTGTAATATTACTGTGGTTGGCGGTAATATTACTGTTGTTATAGTAATATTACTGTCAGTCACAATAATATTAATTCTTTTGGCTTTTTATTATGTTTACATTTGTTGAACGGTCAACATAGTAAGAAATATTACTCTATTACACAATAATAATGAGTTTTGTTGTGTTAATATTACTGTGCTAGAGATTAATATAGCAATATTACAGTGTTAAACTGTAGTTTAGTTAATTTTACTGTGTTTAACAGTAATATAGTTAATATTACCGTCAATCACAACAATATTGCTGTTTAAACGAAAAAAAAAGTGATAGAAAGAAAGAAAAAAAAAATCGAAAAAGTCAACGCCGGAAACCGGCGAAAAAATCCGGATAAAAAAAAAATTGAAAAGTCAACGCCGGTCTCCGGCGGAAAAAAAAAAATTTGGAAATTTTTTTTTTTGAAAAAAAAAAGTTTGGGTCAAAATTGAATAATTTGTGAAATTTGGGGTCAAATTGAAGTTAAATTAAGTTAATGATGAAATTGGAGCATATTAAAGTACGAGGGGTTATTTTAGTCCTTTACAAAAATCTGGACCATATATGGACTTATTGGTAAAGGAGTTTTTTGTGTGAATCTATTTATGAATAAGTACCCATTGATGAATTTCTCTGTAATGACCCCCAAAAATAATTGCACAAACCTCCTCATAAAAAATCCTAAAATTAAAAAAGTATTTAATATTGGACTAATAAGCCAAAAAGATTGGAAATAAAACACTAGGTTCCAATGCAACCCGAGTATTGTCATTTTATCTCTCTCATCATATTCAAATTCATATTCATATTAATATTCATCCCTATCCTTTTACACTTGTAGTTGCCTCCTCAATGACTTCTAACTCCACCCATTTTTGACCTCAAACTTTTCACAATATTCCAAAATAGTCACAAAAAGTTGCTCTCATTCTTCAAAATTTTACTTGGCCAGAAAAAAAGTCAAAATTTGAATTTCAATTTTTTAACCAATTATGTATCTCCACATCATTAATAATTAATTAGCAAGTTTTATGTTTTTCTTTTTTGAGGAGATAATTAGCAAGTTGACCCTACTTGAACACAGCCTGTCTTATCTTTATCCCCAAAAGAAACCCTAAGCCCTACTTCACCTTCACCACCCTCTTTTCTTTTTTTCTTTTCTTTAATTAAAATTCATATATTGTTTTTTTATTTCATGGGGTTAAGAGAAAATTCTAGAGAGAGAAAGAGAGAGTAACAAAAGGCCCATAAATTCAATCCAACCTTTTTATTTCATTTTTTAATTTTTTACCTGAACTGCTAAAAAACTTCAAAATTAAGAGACTGAGTTAAAAAAAAAAAAAATCAAAAAAAAAAAAAGTTAAGATTTTCAGTTTTACTATCCGATTCCAATTTAAGTTAAAGTCATGTTGGAAAGTTCAGTTTTCCTGGAAAACAGTGGCGGTGGAGCTAGTGGTGGCTCTGCCTCAGATGCGGCGGCGGCTGAATTCGGAAATGAAGGCGGCGGCGGCGAAGAAGAAGGTAGCCGGAATTCAGGCGGGAAGCGGTGGCCGCGTGAGGAAACATTAGCTTTACTGAAGATAAGGTCTGAAATGGACACAGCTTTTCGTGACTCCAATCTTAAAGCTCCTCTTTGGGATGAAGTTTCCAGGTCTCATTTTCTAACTTCACTTTCCTTTTTATTAATATTTTTTTTTCTGGTTTTATCTAAATTATATTCATTTGTGTATCTGTAATTGCTGCTGGACTGAGTTGGTTGCTCCTTTTGAATTTGTGGGTTTGACCAGTTTTTGAAATTGGGTTGTTCCTACTTTTGTTTTGTGTGTGTTTCATTTATTAATTTGATGAACCCTAAAAGAAATTGAGGGACTGAATTAGTTAAATATGACATGTTGTTATCAGGAAACTAGGTGAGCTTGGATACAACCGAAACGCCAAGAAATGCAAAGAGAAGTTCGAAAACATATACAAGTACCACAAGAGAACCAAAGATGGAAGATCCATTCGGCACAAGGGCAAAAACTACAAATTCTTCGATCAATTAGAGCTTCTAGACTCCCAATTCTCTGTCCCATCAACTCCCCTGAGCCAAATACCCTCGTACGCAACAGAAATGACACAAATCGCAACGACCCTTTTGCCAAAACCCGTAACCAATTTATTTCAAGATTTTACGATACCGTCCGAATTAATGTCGGACTCCACATCGACATCTTCTTCATCCGGAAAAGACTCACAAGGGAGTTCGAAGAAGAAGAAGAAGAAGAAGAAGAGGAAGCTAGAAGATTATCTAGAGGGTTTGGTGAAAGATATTTTGGAGAAGCAAGAAGAAATGCAGAACAAATTTTTAGAAGCCGTCGAAAAGAGCCAGAACGATCGGATGGCCAGAACAGAAGCTTGGTTGTCGCAAGAAATGGCTACTATAAAAAGAGAACGGCAAATTCTAGCCCAAGAGAGATCGACTGCGTCGGCAAAGGATGCATATGTTCTTGATTTCTTGAAGAAAATTACTCACCAGGATCTCCCAATTACACACATTTCGGAAATTCTCGATCCGTTATTCAACAACAAACCTTGCGACAATAACGAACAAGAGAATGCTATTGTTAATGTTAATAGCATCGGCGAGAAGAATAGTAGTAGTGTTCAAACGAGTTCTTCGAGATGGCCGAAAGCGGAAGTGGAGTCTTTGATATTGCTGAAAACGGATCTTGATATGCAGTACGAAGAAAATGGGCCAAAGGGGCCTTTGTGGGAGGAGATTTCGGCTTGTATGAAGAAGCTCGGTTTTGAGAGAAGTGCTAAGAGGTGTAAAGAAAAATGGGAGAATATAAATAAGTACTACAAGAGAGTGAAAGACGGTAATAAGAAGAGGCCACAAGACTCGAAGACGTGCCCTTATTTTAGCATGCTCGAGTCAATCTACGCAAACAAGTCGAAGAAAGCTCGAAATAATGATAATAATAATAACACAGATGTTAGTGGCGGTGGTTGTAATTTGAAGCCGGAACAGATATTAATGCAAATGATGGGACAAGTGCAACAGCAAAATCAAGAACAGTTAATAAGGGGAGAATACGACGATGGTGACAGCGATCGACAAGAACAAGAAGATGATGATGTCAGCGGTTGTGATGGTTATCAGGTAGTTGCTGCTAATAATAATAATATGTCCTAAAATAAATGAGGAATAATACCCTTGGCCTGAGGAAACGATTCTTGTGTTATCGGTTGGTTTCGAGTTTAATGTTGTTGCTAGTAATGAATAGATATGTCACTGAGTAATTGATTGTGTTTCAATAAAGGTGGGTTGGATAAGTTTATTATTTATAGGGTTGAAGGAGTTTTGGCAGTACTATTTCTTTCATTTTTTGTTGTTACATTCAGACCTGCTTCAATATTGGTGTTGTTGTTTTGATTCTTTTAAAGATTTTCTTGTTCAACCTTTTATTTATTTATTTATTATTATTTTTTTAATGAAACTAAACTATATTATTGGAGCTTCGATGATCCAATAAAAATTATGACTAGAAGGCAAGATAAGCCATGTAAAGAACAAATTTCATTGCCGTGCAAGAATCACAAGGGTTGATAGACGGAACCATTTTTTCCACATCCAAGAGTCGGACAATTTTTTGATCGAGCAAAGGATATCAGATCTGCGAAGTAAGTGCAACTAACTTCTAACCGAAACTTAGCAGCAGTGGATGGTCTAATTTAAGAATAATGATTGTTCCACATACAATATAATAAGTTATGATGGGGTTTCAAGAATCTTATTCATGCATCTATCTATTATTAAGAAGAAAATAAGAAAGCTTTTTACATACATCTGTAAGTTACAACGAAAAATCAATAATTTTAAGCTTGAAGCCGAAAAGGAACAAAGAGGGGCTAAAAATATAAGTTAGTTTAATGCTCGAGGATTACACGAACAAAATTAGGCCGCCGCTGAGAGAGTGTTGCACAGTGATTTGTATGCATTCACACAATCCTTGAATTTCTCTTCAGCATTAGCCTGCAAAATTTCACATTTGTATATGTCAAGCAAAAAAACATATTCATTCAACTTTGGAATCTGAATGCCATACGAAATATACACAACTTTTTAATACCAAATTCAACTGATATCAAAAGTACTGCCATCAAATATCGATTGTTCTGACTGTGCGAAATATCAATTTTTTAGTTAAGGTGAAATATACGACACTGTTTTCTTGTAACTACAACTTGAGCATATCATGACAATTTTATAAAAAAGTCGACTTTGACATTTTAATTAGGAAAAAAGGAGAATAACTACCTTAGAAGAATCTTGGTGCTTGTCAGGATGCCACTTCAAAGCTGACACACGAAATCTGTAAGAAACACAATTATCATATAGTAAATCCTTAGAATTATGAAACCTCCTACAAACCATCGACCGGTTAATAAAATAAAGCAAGAGAAGAAAGTAATTACGCAGCCTTGACATCTTCAATTTCCAAGGGACCAGCTGCCGGTAAACCGAGGATTTTCCTATCAGCATATGTTCCTATAGTGAAAGACTTAACACCCGATTCTGTACTACTTCCATGTTTACTAAATCTACCGTTACTCCATCTATAATTTTGTGACCAATCAAATCCCGTTTCTGAGGCTCTGAAGGTCCAAGTAAAGTCTCTATTCCCAAATGCAGCGTGGAATATTCTATCAGGGTTGACATCATAATCTTCAGAAAAATTCTCTTTCCGATGCTTACCTGAAATTGAACGACATTTATTTTTTCAGGGGAAATGTTTAGAGGATAATCCCAAGAATACGAATCGCATGTAAAAGGATTTCACTGATGAACCAATTTCTATCTTCATTTTGGATTTTAAAATGGATAATGACGATGACGACAGCAACTATCACCCCCCAAAAAAAAATTCAAAAAGGAAAATTGATACTCCTAACCGATTAAGATTTATATATGCATGTACCTTTAAGT
Source organism: Erythranthe guttata (assembly GCF_056151865.1). NCBI lineage: Eukaryota > Viridiplantae > Streptophyta > Magnoliopsida > Lamiales > Phrymaceae > Erythranthe > Erythranthe guttata. The sequence goes on from NC_142540.1 coordinate 8,891,990, forward strand.
TGCATTGCCCAGTCTTGGTGGCAAGTGTATCATTTCCTCTTCTTTGTTCGTGTATACAAAGAAGCCTTGTAAATAATACAAATTGATTCAATCACCCCCATAAGTCATAACTACTGACAGAAAATCATAATTATCTTTCCGTACATTTTGAATGGAATTCTAGTGAAGCGGATGGACGTTAAATCTTTATAAATGTCATTTCAATAAGCAGAGACACTGCACAAATATAACTCGACGTCTTTCATCCTTCAATATGTCTTTTCAGAGAATCTTATTAAGGAGATGACATCAATCCTTCAACCAATTGGTACCATGATGTTTTATACGAATTCCAAGGTTGACAGACAACAGAGGAAGGAATTTAAAATTGCTACTGCACATTTGACCAAATTTGCTCTCTATTTTCTCAATTCAGTGGACTTCGAGTATTAGATAAATATAGGGGCAGATTTGGAGTTCATTTGTGTGTTGGAAAGCGCATGAATGGCCATTTTTAGGGGCAGTGGTGAGTAGTGACGGTGGACCAAATGGCAGACAGTGATTGTTACAAGGAGACAAAGAGATTGGAAAAACTTATAACAAACAAGAAAACAAAAAGAAAAACGAGAATAGAAGACAAATTAAACCAACAATTTTTAATAACACTGGCAAATTAGTCATTTTACTTGATTTCATCTATTCCTTGTATATATCATGTGTCACCAAAGACCCTTCACAATATCCTCCTACAACCCCATGGGTTTCTTGAATATTTGAGTAAAAACAGAACGATCTAACCTAATTAGCTCTAAACCTTAGACGCTAAACTATACGTCTTTTATATTATTACTAAGATAATCTTAGTAACCTAATTACTAAGATAAATTATACGTCTTTTATATTATTGGGTGTGTGTGTGTGTGACGGGGGAAGGCAGGTATTATCATTTGTAAGCAAGAGATTCCTAAAATGCCTTCACTAGTATTTAATCATATTTAATCGATCGTCTATATCTTATTTAACAAAGAAACAACATGACATTTTACAAGTATCCACACTACAATTAAGACCCGAACCCAACACCTTATCCTCATAATTGTAGAGTGTTCGACCACAGCCTTTTGTCACCTCTGCTAATTCTAATTAGCAATCCATCACAGAATAAATCAAAATCTAGTAACGTATTTGAGGATATGTGAACAATTGTTTTCAGCAGAAGATGGTAAATATACTCCAGGATAACAAAATTAAGGCATGAGGTTTTATGTGATTTTAAGAACATTCAGGAAAACAGGATTTCTGTAGCATCGATCTAAATGCAAGGAAATAGCTACATTAAGACGGTAAAACATGCAAATGATCTGAAAAGAGATCTCGGACACAATAACTCAGGCAAAAAAGTTTGAAGAGAAACTTACGTTTCATTTTCTTGTGGTAAGCTCTCCTAGCTTGACGAGCAGGTTTTATTCGAGATTTCTTGTTTAGCAGATCTTCGTAGTCAGCTTTTATCCTTGGGAACGACTGTACGTAGAAAATGAAGGGGGAATAATAATCCAACATAGAGAAGGGCAAGAACCATAAATAGAAAAACAAAAGCTACCGAACTGAATAAAAATAGTTTAAAAAGATCTCAAACAACCATGACGTTATGTGGAAATAGAAAAGCCTTTTAAGAAAAAGGACATGTGTTGGTCAAATCCAATTGTAACTAACATACTCCTACTTTTGTCTATTCCAAAAATAAATAAATTAATTAGTCATGACATAGAAGCAGAAGTATAATCAGATTATTTCAAGGTCTTGGCTACTTGTTACGAGAAAAATAAAAATAAACTCTTGATATTCATTTTTCAATTACTTGACATATTTCTGTATGATGGGTGTGGTGCAATCCCATCGAAATACGCTTTATGTAAACTATGTTCAATATAGAGAAAATGGGAAGTTATATTCTATGTAACGCATGCAGTTGATCCTATGTTCGAGAAGTGATGAAAGTTTTTGATAGTGAACTTGGATTTCAGGTACAAATGTATTCTTTTTGAAAGTGCGTACATCTTAAGTAACTAGAATTATAAATGAAAGTAATAGCATTGATCTGAGAGGAATTTCTCTCCCCATTATCTATAAATGGAGGAGTGAGGGGGAATAGCTCTCCTTGTTAACAATTTGGAGTGAGATTCAAATTAGAACCGTATCCCAAAGAAATTCCAGGATGAAAATATATATATAATGCTGACTCATATTGATTTGACACACGTAGGCGTAGGCATATTACATGTACACATAGTACTAGTGAATAAAATGCAGACCTCAGCTGTCGACGTTGAGCATCCCCCATTGAACAGTATATGTTTAAGAGCTTTTTTTGCATCAGAACGCTTCTGCCGTACTGCATATCTTATATAGTTCTGAACAAATTTTCTCAATATCAGAAATTTTCCCGAAAATTTTATATAGTTCTAAACGATACTTGATATTAAAAGAATGAACCATACATGATGCATAAGCTACTATTCTCTAACAAAGACTAAACGTCACACAATGTTCCAATAATACTATGTCAGTTGACGAATCTAGAAGGCAGGGGCGGACCCACCCAGGATAATTTAATTGGGGGGCGAATTTTGTTGAGAATGTTATCGAGCAAAAGTTAAAGGTTTCATTTGATTCGGGGCAACGCCCTTCAAGTTTTCAAGAGAGTGTTCATTAAGAAATAGCCAAAACAAGTAAAATATTTGTACATTCTAGCTAAAATAATATAAATCTTAATCGTATTATTTTAAGATTGTGCGAAATGACACTATAACCTATAATTTCAACTGTTTAAATGATTCAAGATTGACTCGAGCACAAGCTCAATTATATTTCTACACTTTTCTACATAGAGTAAATGAATCATACAAAAATTATAAAAAGTTTAAATCAATCCAAATAAGATGAATTCAAACACTCAAATAAATCTAATTAAACCAAGAAAAATGTTAACATAATAATAGATAAAGGTTAAAACTCAAAACCATTGGTAGGAGAACTATCTGTATTTATCTAATGTAAAAAAAAAATTACATAGAAAATACTATTAGAAAGAAAAAAAGTCCCTTCTGGCAAAGGCATGGGTACGCCCCAGCTAGAAGGGAATCAATGCCCAATAGAAATTCTAGTGTGTTAGAAAGAAATGTCTGATTAGTTGGACAAAAAACGAGTACATGCAACATCTTTTAATTTAACAATATAAAAACATCTATCTAACAGATAGGATCCAATAATGAAAATTTAATTCGACAAACGACTTCATAGAAAAAAAATATAGCAACTTACATACCTTTGATGGTTGTTTATCTGGTTTCACATCCTGCAGCATACATTAATTGTTAAACCACTGCATTTCGATAACAAAGAATATAAACCGCCAAAAATATCGTCATAACTTTTATTTCAGTATAACCAATAGGACAATATCAATTATCAAGTTCCAAAGTTCTTACTGACGTTCGTAAAACAACAAATGTCCGACTATACAATATAAATTCTTATTAGTTAATAATCAGTTACTTTTCAAATCAATATACATACACAACATTCTTCTTTGTTTCTTTTCTAAATGAATTTGAATATAACACAATCCATCAAATCGGTTACGAACAATTAACTCCGAATTGTAATCCCTGAGCAAAGTTTCGAACTTTCAGACGTTTGGATTCAATCTACATTACTATCCAAATCTGTATCTTTGTTAATATATATACAATAGAAAAAAAATAAACCAATTTGTTTCAAGGTCATTACCATTTACCATCCAAAATTAGGAAACATAAATAACACCCAAAGAGTTAAAGAACAAAATCGAGAAGTTCAAATACACTTATACAATTCCGTCATAGGTATATATATATATATATATATATATATATATATATATATATATATATATATATATATATATATATATATATATATATAATTTAAAAAAAAAAAAAAAAGAATCTTACAGAGTTGAAATTAATTTTCCATTTCTCGAAAAAAGCAGTAGTTGAATGAAACGGAGCAGAATTCGTTGTGGGTGAGGCAATCCTCGCCGATTGAGTAATGGTGTTGTTGAAAATCAAAAGGTTTCGCCATCGAGTTAAAACTTGCATAATGAATTAGCAAAATAAAAGATGAATTATTGAATTTTTAGGGATGGATATAAGAATTGTTGAAATGGGAGAAAGAAGAGGAAAAGATGAAAAGCGCGGACTGCGGGGAAACGGATATTCGAGGGCGATCTAGTCTGTCCAGTTTATTCATTAATTAAAAACGAAAATAAAGGGTTTGCAAATGCATCTACAAACAAAAAACCAAAGGCTGTAAATTTATTTTTGTGACTTTATTTCATTTTTAGTTTTTGTTCAAAAATACCAAAATCCTCTCAAATCCTCTTTGAACTCTCGCTAATTAAGCGAACCCTTTGAGATAAAAATTGCTTCTTTATGTACTTTTAACGTTTTATTATTGTTGTTTCGTTAACAAATTACATCCATTAGAATAAGTTTATGATTAATCGGAAAACAAGAAAAAAAATCCCATTTGTTTCGCGCTACGAAGCATGAAATTGACTTCTTCATTTCGTGCTTCGTAGCACGAAATAAAGGAATTTTTTAATTTTCAGATTGTTTTGTAAAGATTTACATGAAATCGAAGCATGTGTTTCGTGTAGATTTACACGAAACACATGCTTCGATTTCATGTAAATCTTTACAAAACAATCTGAAATGGAACAACATTTAAAAAAATCATTTCGTGTAGGATTACACAAAATGCAATGCATTACACGAAATGCAACATTGCATTCATTAAAAAAACATGAAAGTCGACAAAAGCGTGTTTTTTTTACCAAATAGTCGGAGTTGGTTTTGTCCATATTGATAATTGTTGTAATTCTAACTGATATTATCATAAAAAAAGGGGCTTACTATTCATAGTGCATTTTTTTCCGGTTACAGTGCGAAATAATTCAATTGTCAAGAAACCCTTTAACCTTTTTCCAAATCCTCTCAACCTTCAAATATACCGACTTTTGTAGATCGTGATTTATTTTCGTTACAATCAGTTAGAACACAACAATTATCAAGATGACCAATATCGATCCCGTTAATGAGGTAAAAAAAATACGTTATTGTCTGATATTGTTCGATTTTTAGTCGTTTCGTGTAAAATATCACGAAATTCTTCAACGCGTTTCGTGGTGTTCTATACGAAATTAACATCATATTCATGTTTCCAATAATTTCGTACAAAACACTACAAAATGTTAACTCGTATTTCGTATAAAATAATACGAAACAGACAGTAAAATGTTTGTATTGTGTGTTTTGTACAATTTTACACAAAATGTACACACGTAGTTCGTGTACTTATACACGAAATCCCTATTTTTTTGTGCAAGTATCTAACATATTTATATTTTTTTTACGCAGCGATATGAAGACAACTTGTATTTTGATCCCGCAGTTTTGGAGCGAAACGAATATGAAGATTTCTCTCACTTCTTCCAAGTTGATATTGTGTTCGATAGTAGGGAAGAATTAATCAAGTGGGCCAAAACAACTGCAGTTAGTCATTCTCACCGTTTGATTTGTCAATCTAGAAGGGAGAATGCACAGTATTTGACGTGTGACAAATACGGACATGGCCGATAAACGAATATCGATGTGGAAGATCCTAGAAACAGTGGAACACAAAAATTTGGTTGTCCGTTCAAAATTGATTATATTGGCAAAAAGTCAAGGTTTGATGAATATGGCGGTTGACTGTCAGCGATGGCATCCTCCGACTTTGTTTTCTCACGGACATGGTACGACTAGTCGTATAACTCCACAACAGAAAGCAATAATTAAAGAATTGAGAAATTCTCATGTGAAGCCAATGCTAATCATGGATAGATTGAGGAAAGGTGATTTGACGATACAAACCTCTATGAAGCATGTTTACAATGAGTTGGCCAAGATTAAATCTGAGGAAATGGAGGGCATGACTGTTATTCAGTTTCTGATGCATAACTTTCAACAAGGCGAGTATCGATATTGGCATCGCGTCGATAGTTAAACGAACAACACAATAACGGATGTTATGTTTGCATGTCCCGAATCTATTAAGTTACTACGACTGTTCCCGTATGTTATATTGATGGACTGCACATACAAAACCAATAAGTAAGTAAAAATTACGATTGTTTAAATTATGATAGTTGTGTTATAATGTATTGTATTGTTTAATTATGTAAAAAAAAACATTGATGTAGGTATGTAATGCCTCTTTTGGAAATAATTGGGATAACTCCAGTTGGGAGGAATTTTACGATTGCTTTTGCATTTATGTCGCATGAAGATGCAGACACCTATGAGTGGACTTTGAATTGTTTGAGAGAGTTGTTAGATGGTGTCGAACCTGATGCGATCTTGACAGACGGGGAGTTGGGTCTCTTAAAAGCACTGCCAAATGTCTTTCCAGTTTCGTATCATATGTTGTGTATATGCCATATAAACACAAATATTGAGGCAAATACGAATTTATGGGAGGCAACAAAGACCGATGTCTAATATTCCGACGTGGGCTGTGGGCTAAGCTGGTGAAATCAGAAACCGAAGCAGAGTATCATTACAATTACAATGAAATTGTTGGACGGTATGCATGATATCCTAGACTGATACAATATTTGAATGATACGAGGTTGATATACAAGGAGAAGTTTGTCCGAGCCTATAGCCGCAATGTGTATCATTTTATTAACACGAGCACCAACAGGTATTACATATTTTAGCTATTTAAATGATATTATTTAAATGATAAAATATATTGTATAAAAATAATATTTATATTGTCGTTGTATACTTTGATTGTCTTTGTAATCGGATAGGGTAGAGAGTGCTCATTCTTCTGCAAAGGGTTGGTTAAATGCTTCGTCCGGAGGTCTGGATAACGTGCAAGGCAAACTTCGGGACCAAGTTTATATCCAAATTAGTCAGCTGAAGTGGGATTTTTCATTATCACCCAAGATAAGGAAGCATAATATAGCGTAGCCGTGTTTTCAGGGTTTGATTTGTTATGCTACGCATCTGACATTGGAGAAATTGGATCAAGAGGTGGAGTCCCCGACGATACAAGATCCGAGTATTTGCACACACTATCTTTGGAATACTCATGGGCTCCCTTGCGCGTGCAAAATTGTGCAGAAAATGGAAGATAATGACACGTTCGTCAGTTCAGACTTGCATCCATTCTGGAGTACCATGGCAGTTGAACCTTCGGAGCTACCTGAGTATCAAGTAAACCGCGAGGCAATTGTGGATAGACAAATTGATGACCTGAATTACCATTTAAAGAAGATGAATTACACGACCAAGATAAATGTCGTGGCCTCATTGCGTGGCATCATTTATCCATCTACGTCGCATCTGTCCGAGCCATCATTTGCTAAGACCAAAAGACGACCAAAGAATAACTCGATAAAGAGAGACCCTTCCGGATGGCAGTATCATATTGATGAGGAGAAAATTAAGTCGTCTTGTGGTTCCAAGGGTCGCCAATCCTCCCCTGGTGCAAAAACTCCTAAAGAAAATGTTGATAGAAGCACTGATGGAATGCCTCAATCGAAGATGAAAGGTCGTGGTTCTCGTATTCCCACACAAGAATCTGCTGCCCCTACAATACCTGCACATGAATGAATCGACTTCTATTCTTTCGTGCCCACATTTATGGTCCGTCTTGTTCAAGATTATGTTAACGTGATGGCGGATGGCAACTGTGGGTACCGGTGCATTGCTCAAGCCATGTACGGGGATCAAGAAAGATGGCCGCAAGTGAGAGGGGAGTTGCTTATTGAGTTATACGAGCATGCTAATGTGTACACGGCGATGTTTGGCAGTATTGGATACGTTGATGTCATACGCAAGTGTGACTGGTCCTCAGGGCCTTGTCCACAAGCTTATTGGATGGACATGAATGAAACGAGATTGGGCATTGCTACCAAATACAGTGCATTGGTGGTACTTTTGACCCAAGTAGGGAGTATGACTTACCTTACTATGTTTGGCAATGGTCACTTATCATGTATGATTGTTGTGACATTACACAACAATCATTTCAGGCTTGTTAATTTGGTTGCGAATAGTCCTCTACCACATATCCAACCGGCATGGGTACATCATAGAGCTAAAAACCTGAGGCACTTACTCAAAATGTTCAAATCCCGACTACTCTTGTACGAACAATTAAAGTCTGGTCGGTAGTTCAATTTGTATTTGTATTTGAATTTTAGTTCAATTTGTATTTGTATTTGAATTTTAGGTCAATTTGTATTTGTATTTGAATTTTAGGTCAATTTGTTTTTTTACTTGAGTTTACGAATATTTATGTCAATTTATTGTATTTATTTGAGTGTCAACAAATAAGTTGGTTAAATAAAAAAAACTCAATTAATGATTTCGTACTATTTTGTACGAATTAGCTTAAATTTTGTGTAAAATTCCACAAAATATAAGTTGTCATTTCGTGTTTTTTGTCACAAAACTAAAGAATGTTTTCAATCCCCCAGTTTCATCCTCCTAGTTCTATAGTGATGAACACGTATACTTCGTGTAAAAATACACGAAACTGTTTAATGCATTTCGTAATATAACCCACGAAATAGCGGGCGAATTTGGGTTTTTTTTTGGGGAAAGTTACAAATGAAATAAATCGCACTGCAAGCAAGTAAGAAACATTATATGAATAGCATTTCAGTAAAAAATGACGATTTGCAAAGTTTTAAAACTTCGATCGTGAGAGAATTTGAAAAAAAAGTTAAAGGTTTCTCAACAAATGAATTAAATTGCACTGCAACTGGAAAAAAATGCACTACGAATAGTAAGCCCCTATCATATATATAAAAGAAAGAAACGCTGGGTAACCATAACAAACCCTAATGACATTTCTGTAATTATTTATTTTTAATATTTTTTTGTACTCATTTTCTTACTATATTTTCAGCAATTGTCAAAATTGACACTGAACCGTGAAGAATCCGGTTTCAATCTCCTATTTTTCATCAATATATATCAAATCTTAAGAAAAAAAAGATAGAAATTTGATTTGTTAAATTGATTATTTTTTTTCACTTTTAAAATACGATCTCGTGCATCGCACGAGAAAAAAAATGCTAGTTATTAATCATATAAAGCTAAAAAGTTAAGAAGGTGGTCGATATCGGATTTCTTCAAACAATGAGTGTTTTGTGATATAACATTATTGTTAAATCGCAATACGAATACTTAATTTACAAATCACACACACACACACACACACACACACATATATATATATATATATATATATATATATATATATATATATATGATTATTTGACAAAATCCCCATCACACAAGTGTAATTATAATCAGTCCATTTTTTTACAACTTTTTGAGATAAATCCATTTCAGCATTTATTAATTAAAAGTAATAAATTATCACAATTATACCCCTAACTTAAAATAACGTATGTTTTAAGATTGAAAATAAAAAAAAATATGTAATATTTTTTCCTATTATACCGTAACCGCACCTTCTCAAATAATCTACGATTCCCGTCCCTTGATTATAGAGAACCGTTTCAACGTAATCGGTATTTTTTCCACATTATTACCGATCTCATTGCATGAGCAGAAAAGGCGTCTCAAGAAGATACATAGCGGCTTTCGTGCTTTTACGCAAACTATGTAAGTGAATACTAGTCGTGGTTTGATCACTATTCGAAATAATGTTAATATGAATGCACATGTTATTTTTCCCCCTCTATTGTTAAGTGGTTGTTAGCAGCTAGTCGATCGATCCTTTCAAATTACATAGTGGTTTTGACATAATGCCGGATTTCAAAGTTACATGTCCGTTTTAAGTATTATTATCGTACATGTGTCAGATTTATACTGTATTTTCACTACCGTGGTAATATGTCTTTTATTTCCCTTGTTAATAACATGATTTTTTTTTAAAACATTACCATGTTATTATTTGTGCAGTTTCATGGATTCCAATATGACCTTTGTGTTGAGGTTTCGAGGGATTGTTGCAATAAAGTGATGGTCTGATCGCATGAATTTTGATTCGTTGATAAATATATTTGGTCGAAGTGGGACGTGATCAATAGAGGTGGGTTTGGTAGAGCAACCGTACCAAACCCCTCGAATCACTACCATTACCGAAATTTCGGTATTATGAAATCCATTACCATTGTCCTACCAAAAACTTCGGTATATTGAAAGTTCGGTACGGTAGGGTATAGTAATGGTAATTACCAATTTATATTATTTACTATTTAAGTCTAAATTGTATATCATTTTTTTGAAAGAAATTCAAGGTATACATGTTTAAAATGTAAAATATAAGTATCCTAAATATATGTTCTAAATTTACCCAATGTAAAATATTTCATAAATAAAATTATAACATAAAAACTTTTAACATCAATTACATCATCATTAATAAAAGCAATTTAAAATATTTTTAACATACCTAAAGAGTATAATTAATTTTAACTAATAGTAGTTAGTTAGGATACTATGTTCACCTTTTATATATAATAAATGAATTATTAAAATAAAATTTTATTTATTTATAATGTTTCGGTACGGTAGGGTAATACCATTTTAATAATACTCTGTGTCGTTGCCCTGCGAAAACATTTCGGTAGGGTACGGTAATAATTAGGTAGAGAATCGGTAGGGCAACGGGTTGGTAGGGCAATTTGGTAAAAAAAAACCCACCCCTAGCGATCAACGGACGTAACTTCACTTTGACTTATAAGTTTGACGTGTATGACGACTGCATCCTTGCGAACAACGATGATTTGACATCAATGTTGTTCATCATGCTTGAGATTGGTGCTGGTCGTGTGGAGATAACCGTAAAGGAACAGGAAATTGCGGATGCCAATCTTGGTGATCGTATCCAAATGCAACCAGTGCAGACGATTATAACATTGGTCGAATACGATAGGGCTGCAGTCGTTAGTGAACAACAAAACATTGTAAACATATCAACAGGTAACGGCAAGAGATTGTTGAGTGCGTAATGGGCTAACATAATTAAAAATGAAGACCAAGAATTTGCTGGAGGGGCTAATGAGTTCAGGAAGTCGCTTGTGAAGTTGTCGGTGGAGATTGGGTTTGAATATGTGCATTATAAGAATTAAACATGCAGGGTTCGGGCTGAATGTCAATTCAAGGATGAAAAGCAATGCCCGTGGAGGATACATGTGTCCGTAGACAAGTCTAACAATTACTTCTACATTCGTAAGTACAACAATAACCACATATGTGGATTGTTTTTCGGCACTGCTAGCAAGAAGCTTGTCACTTCTGATGTAATACGGAACTGATCGAGGGTTATATTCGAACGATGCCGACAATTACTCCTTGGCAAATTCAAGCACAGATAAAAGAAAATTACGGGCTTGACATAACATACTACGTGTCGTGGAGATCAACCGATGGCGGGAGGGACAAGATTTTTGGCGATCATGGGCTTTCATATTCGTTCCTCCCCGCGTATTTTCGAGAAGCCGAGCATGCAAATCAAGGAAGTGTTTTCCACCTTGAAGTCGATGAGGTCAAAAACATCTTTCGTCGATGTTTTTTTTCATTTGCTGCTTGCTTGGAAGGCTTCAAACTCTGTCATCCCGTTGTTATGATTGATGGTACGGTTTTGAAAAGCAAGCATGAAGGAATTCTACTAAGTGCAGTGAAACAGGATGGTGACGAAGGTAATCTTCATTTATTTTGTCATCGGCATTTATTAAAAATATTATCATAAAAAACCCTACATATATATAATTGACTTGCATGTATATTCCCGATCACATTCGTAGTTGTTAGTGTAGCACCCTCAATGATTTAAAAGAATTTTAGAAAGATATTTTGAAAGACGGACTTGGAAAAATTTTGGATCCAATTTGATCTTTGAGAAAAACCACTTTACAATTTTAGAACCATTTCCTTTTACTTCAAATCTAACCCACAATCGGAAAATAAGATTTTTCATAGAGAGTGTACCATAACATGAACGGGATTTTGAAAATAATCTTGATGTGGCGGAATAATCCACATAAAACATTATCGGGGTTTAGAAAACACTCGTAAGACAGCGGAAGGAAATACACTTTATTTTTAAATACCCCCGTTTAATAGACTGGGTTCCCCAAATCAGAGTACAAAATTAAAATTCGATATCTTGGCTAGATATTTTAGAAATCGTTGACGTGATAAAAATCCGGGTTAAACAGCCAAGGCATCAAGGCTAGCGATTCCTCAAACTCCACTCCGCCGGCCTCCTAAAAAGCTTGGAGAACCTGAAAAGATAATTTGCATAAAAGCATGAGCCCAAACACTGGCTCAGTAAGGACATTAGTCTTAGTCTGACGAACTCACGCCTCTCTCATCGTATCTCTCACGACCTATGGGAGTCCTAAAGTATTCCTCTATGTCCTTTCCAACTAATTTGTTTTCTCTACAAACACGTCACACATATTCAAGCATATAATTACACATATAAGCACATAACATATTTTTCTTGAAATCGAGAGCATTATAACAAAAGTATGGTTTTGTTTCGAAAACTACTTGAAAATCATTATGGGAATAATTCATGAAAATTAATTCATAATTTACTTGGGAATCCAATTTAGGCATAAAGTCCCTTTGAACGAAGTTCCCCTTTTTAAACAAACGGAATTTCTTTTAAAATCTTTTGAAAATCATTTTTCTTCCAAAATCATTTTTATGCGTAGATGCGTATGACGGGATCCCTATCAAAACCCTAACGTAAGCATCGACAATAGACGTTTTTATACTGAGCCCGGTCTTTGGTGAGAGCTACCCACCCTGCAGTCTATAGTAACTTGTCATTTTGGGATACCGGCCCGCCGTATCCCGTGTCTATTCATCGGAGCAACGTCACTGTTTCGACTCTTCTATACTAGACCATGCAACCATTTAATGACTCGAGGAATGCACGTAATTTAAAGATCTTAATACACCATTCAAATAAACAGTAATAATTTCAAGTACGTCATTCACATAATTTCAAAGGAGTTAAATCACATCACTCGATAATCAAATCATATGAATTGGGAGCAAATTCCGAAACAATAGTAAGCACATATAGATCAAACATTAGTAATAAAGACACATATACTTTTACACGTATATACACATAGGCACTTATACGTATTTATATACTTATACATATACGTATATACTCTAATTTATAACTATGGGTTATAAGTTTCCTCAACCCGAGGGGAGTACGCCCATAACATCATAGGTCTAAACTATCGATATACATATATATACTTATATATATATATACATACTTATACCTCATAAGAGTAAAAACATTATTCAAATAATCATCATGAAATTCAATATTTCACATAATTCCTATTCAAGGGACTATAGAAAATCAAATCTCATTAGAAGTACTAGCACATAGAAGGTTTCAAGAACAACGTATCGTTCTAAATATATACTAGTCTTTTTGTCTTACATATATCTACTCTAATAATGGTTCTTAGAGGGGACATAATAATCTAAGAAACGTAATCTATATTTATTACCATGTTAAGTCATGCCTCAAGAGTTTAAACCATGCCCACAAAGGACGCCTTTAATCCAAAGTAATTCGTTTTAAGGAAAATCGGACAGTTTTGACACTTTAACTTTGAAAATACATTTCTCTTAAACCGTAACTCCAACAATTCTGAAACTTTAACAAAATACTCCTGTATCAGTGGAAAAGACTCCTTTAAAACAGTTTTCCAAAATAACCAGTAGCCTAAGAGAAATAAGTAAAACAGTACAGTAGTATGGTCACACTTTCAGAAACAGAACCAGCCACTTTAAAAATACCCAATAAATCACCCTTTTGTTAAAACACTGCACACCTTTGTCGAAAACTGGTTTTATAAGTTATAAATCCATTACAAGTGGAATAAAGGAAACCAAACTAGGAAAACATCGATTTTAAAAGCAAATCCTCAGCTGACTCAAAAACTGTGCAGGTTTAGTAAATAATTCATATCTTAATCATCTGAAATCCGATTGATGATTAAAATATATCAAATTAAAGAGAACAGAAAGATCTAGTTACCCATGAAATTTCGTGAGTTTAGGAAAACAGGGCACCTGTGAAACATGCAGTAAACTCCGAGACTGAAAACCTGAAAATTCATTAGTGATCTATATCTACATCTTTGATCAAAACAGATCTGGCAGTTTAGGCACTATAAATTCATAAATTCATATCTCCTAAACCGTAGATCCAAACCTGATGAAATTTGGAAAACATGTTCATAACTAAGTCTAGTTTATAGGGTTAAAACAGTTTATGAAGAAACTCGTCTATGTAAGAGATATAATCAGTTTAGTGCAGTAACATAAGCAGAAATTCAGAACAGATCCAGTAACTTTAAAAATACCAAATAATTCATCACTTAATCTAAAAGTTACCCAATTCTGTAGAATATTAGTTTAATAAGTAAATAATCATATTCGAGTGAAATCAATTCAATAAGAGTAGTATAAAAAGCTATTTAACACATAATTCGTGGATGACTCCGAAACTGTGCAGATTCAGAAAACGATTCATAACTCACTCAATACAAATCCGATTTATGCATAATTTATATCCACATGAAGCTAACCGAAAGATATAGACTACCATAAAATTTAATAATTTTATCTTAGGGATTACCCGATGAGACATGCAATACAATCAGAAGCTACGAAACTGAAATTCAATTAGTGTTCATCAAGAACTTTATCTTCTAAAGCCCAAAATTAAAACCACAACATATAATTCATTAAAACCCATATAATTTATATTAATTAGGTTATTATTTCAGTAAAGACCAAGGTCCTTACCCAAGAGCAAGAAATCAAAGATGAAGGAGTAAGAAAACCAAATCAAAGATGTAGGAGTAAGAAAACCAAAGGCTCGGTGGATTTTCGGCGGGTTTAGCTTGGATGTTCTTGGATGGCTTTGGGGCTAAGTTTGAAGGATGTGAAGGGGCTGTTGCTTGAAGATTTTTAGCAGAATTGCAGAAGAGGGAGTTTCTCTTGGAGAGGAATTGAAGAGAGGAAGGAGAGAGAGGCTTTGATGGGGTGATGGAAGAAGAGAATTCTTCTTTGGGGCTGTTTTTTATCGATGGAGAGGGAGAGGAGAGGGGCCTTTTGGCTGATGTTTTGGTGTGAAGAGATTGTGAAGAGGAGGGGTTTATTTATAGGGGAGATGAAGCCCTTATTTGCAATATAAAAGACATTGGGGTTTTATTGGAAATTTGGAAGAACATACCTTTGGGGCTTCTTAGCAATATAGAAGAGAAGAGGGGAGTCCTTAATAATTAATAAACTTAGGGAGAAATCCACTTTCCCCTCACACACAACACACGCCACACGGCCAATACACACACACTAAAACATATAATTCATAAATTATAATTAGGATACCAATTAATCACATCATCTCAATCCTAGATTAATTATCAATTAAAGCACATCATTAAAATCCATGGACTAAAGCACATAATTCATTAAATCACATAATTAGAATCAACTACTCAATTAATAATAATGTCTACTTCTAAAAAATACTATAATGTATCTAAATCACATAAACACATAGAGAACGTATAAATTGCTACTCGATTCATGAAATGCACGTATATTTGTATTTACTATATGTTCAATATAATCATATATAAATGCTTATGAAAATGCGGGTTGTTACAGTTAGCGAAGAGACAGACGACAACTGGGATTGGTTTTCAAAACATTTTAAGGTTGCAATAGGGACGGACAGAACGCTAGCCTTCGTTTCCGACAGAAACCACGACATTCTTCAAGATGTCAAGAACGTGTTCCCGGATTGTGTTCATGGTTATTGTTACAAACATTTAACTTTGAATCTCAAATATAAATTTAGGGGTGCTACTAAGAATCATCGTAACGCAGTTCTCAAATAGTTTGAATACTGCATACGCTGTTACTAAACAAGAATTCGGAAGAAACGTGGAGAAGCTGCGAGCAACGGGCGGACCCAAAGTTTGTAAATTTCTGGCAGATGCCCCTAAAGATAAGTGGCCCTACACATATTTTGTGGGACAACGGTATGGTCAGATGACGTCAAACAATTATGAATTGTGGAGTTCACAAATTAGGATGAGGAGATTACTTCCGATAACGAATTTAATTGATGGTACTCGTATATTGGTGACGGCGCAGATGTCACGTAGGCTAGGTGAGGCATATGATTGGCCAACCGTGTTGTGCAACACGTATGATAAAAAGATGAGGTTGTTGGTTGATAAAGGCAGATCGTGGCAGGTGAAAAAGTCGTCTGATTATGTGTGGGAGCTGTTTTACGACCCGAATGGCTATTGTTGATGTTCGATCTGGGACGTGCTCTTGCAGAATGTGGCAAATAAACGGTATACCGTGTGTGCATGCTGCCACAAAAAAAAAAAAATCACCATATGGGTGGCACATACCAACACGTTGATCACTGTTTTCATAAATTGACATTCATTGTGCAGCCAACGACAGATGATGTAGATGCACTCATTGGCCCACCTGAACTTCGAACTCGCCGAAGGAGGCTGAAGAGAAAGAGGATTCCGAGTAGGGGCCAATTGGTCCCCCGTACTATTATGTGCAGTAAATGTAGGGGGATGGGCCACCATAACAAGAACTCTTGCAAAATGGTTGCATAATGATCGATGCGTTGCCTCTATATATTTTTTGTTTATACTTTTCATCTCAATATTTTAATAATTATGCTGTCGTTTAAGACGCGTTTTGTGGATCAATAATGCAACTTTGAACTTCACCCCCATCAGGCACAATCTGCTAATTTGTAATTTGTTTTCATGGAAAACAAATGGAATTTTATATTACGATGTATTTTCTGTTTCATTTGCCATGTCACAACATATGTAGACAACCAATTTCGTTCAACTATAAAATTCTCATTACACCACTACTTCAGTTAGTACACAATGAGCACAATACATACCTCTGTGTAAGAGTGAGTAGTGGTATTTACTAAATGGATTATAAAACATAAACTATTATGTTGCAAACTTTTGTACTTTTTTTATTTCATTAATTACACAACACAAAAAAACTGTAGTTCTAAAACCACACCTATTCAATAATGTGTTATCAACTATTAGTAGTGGTTTTAGATCAATGTCACAGTACACAATGAAATATCATCAAATCAACATTTGATCAGTGATGAGTTTACATTTCAAACGGTAATTTTTTTTGGCGTATAAATTAGTATGGAAACATGAAAAGCTTGTAAACCATTGTTTATTAATAATTCTTAGTAAACCACTACATGGTTTTGGTACACAATTTTGAAGCACAACATATACCCCGCAGTAGCAGCAAGTACAGTTATTTAATAAACGGATTATAACAGTTTAAGTATTATGTTGCAAATCCTGTTGTTCCTCCTTTTTTAATTTGCATCAATTTAACAAAACAAAACAACTATGGTTGTTTTGTTACCTGACCTGTTCAACAATGTGTTTTCAAAACTACTATTGGTGGTTTTTGGCAGCTCACATTATACAACGAAATATCGTCAAATTGACGATCGATTTGTGAGGATTTTTTTCAAACAATAGCTTTTTGGGTATAAATTAGTATGGAAACACGAAAACATTGTAAATACATAAACCGTTGTTTCACTATAAAAGGACCGGTTTAGTTCTAAAAAAACATCTATTAAATATCAAAATTATTGATATACAGTGTGGATTTAGTGTCCATTTTTTTTAAACCCATCATACAAATAAAACCAGTTAAGTTAACAAACAAATATGGTTTATAACAGTACACTCATAACGCTATTATGAATACATAAAATCCAATTGCATACGAACTTATAACACGGACTTATCAACAAACGACATAACGCAAAACAAACGTGGTTCATTCCAAAATAAAATCATAATAACCCATCAAAAACGAGAAAATCAAACAATACGTTAATTAATCTCCACGGCTATATTTCACATGACTAAACGATAAATAAAGCGTATGCCCAAAAACTGAATTCCAAAAAATCACAAAAACAATATGCAGATAAACAAATCCCAAAATATTACCCATTTTCGCCCCTTACATCTATTGTATACTTTATTTTTGCCCCATTCCAGTACAGTCTCGACGATCTCTTTTCTCGTGTTTGGAATATCCTTAACGCCTTGTGCTTTTGTAATAATTATTTTATTTTCAAAGTACTGCCTCACAATGTAGCAAACAACGACCCGACAGTCGACACTATCACTCTTCTGTTGTGGAGCATCATTCATTAAAACCACTTCTTCGTCATACGCGATATCAAGTTTGTGATATCTCCCCGTCTTATCCACCGTAGCTTTGTGGTTACATAATAAAAATATCAGGTTAAACCTACTAATTCATAGATAACGAATGCAATTTAATTGCATAAATGTTGTGTTAAGCTAACAAATCTCTATGGATTACTAGAAGATTTGCGTCCTGCATATTTACTATCAAGGGATTGTAGAATTTATAATCACTTTCGGACTTCTCGAGCACAAGAACTGTCCAGTGATCATTACCCCTCCTATCATTTGTATTGATCTGCAGAATTGGGAATATCAGGATATCATAATTGCAGATGTCGGCCGGTGGATCGAACATACCATCACCTCTTCTGCGGATTGAGTCCTGCAAAGCACAAATCATTTATACAATTCTCATTAAGTGATTAAAGAGTACGCAACTGTGTATAATATGTACCGGCAACCAAGACGGGAACACGAATATTTTACGATCATTGCTCGTATAATCAAGCTTCTTGACGGCGCAACGTTGCTGATCTAGCGAAAGAATTTGGCAGTAGCCGTCCACGAGCTGTGGCATTAAAACACAACAGAACAAGTTGAATTACACACACATATACTGGAAATGAATACACGAAAACAAAAACTCGTATAATTTAATTACACCATTGGAAATGCTCTCATTCTGAATGCAAGCAAACGAGTTAGATGCCAGGCCGCACACTGTCCTCTCATCGTTTTGCCAAAGTACTTTGCTGCAATAAATAAAGGTACATCCTTAAATACATTACTCACAAGTATTAATATATGTAAAACAATAAGTATAAGCGAATTCGTAATACGCCAATGTTATTTATGTTTTCAGCAACATAGGTATACGTCTAATAAAACAAACTGCATAAATATATAAATAAATAAAATACCAAATCCACTACACATATGAACAAACTAATAATTCAGAGCCATATTAATATGTATATGCAGGACGAACAAAATAACTTATTTAGAATATATGCATAATTCAGAGCCAAAAAAACAAAATTAAGTGGTTTAAACAACTATAGTTAAGTTGTTTATAAAAACCACACAAACAAAATTATTTAGAATACGTGCATAATTCAGAACCACCTATAATTTTTTTTTTGGGTTTCAAAAAACAGAGAAACCACATAACATATGTAACATACATACACAAATCAAAACCACATCAGTCAACACCATCCACAATATGTAGAATGGTGTAAACTTGATCTCAGATTATATGAACACAAATCAAAAATTCCAACTGCAACATAGATTTAGGTCTTATAAAAAACTGCATAAAGATAAAAAAAAAATATAACAAAATCCACTATACATATGAACAAACTAATAATAAATTGTTACCTTATTGTCTCTTCTGATTTTGCCATAGAATCAATGAACTGCCGGTTTTTCTGGCTCTGCTTCGTGTAAGCCCCGAACTTCTTGTAGTTTTTTCAGTGTACTAAGAAGATGGTTTTTCTCATAAGGCATCACGATATTTCGTTTGGACCTTGTTCTCCTAGAAAAAACAGATGTGGCCTCTCTCTCTCTCCACGTGCTTGACGAAAACTTCATCCACATCGAAGTCGTCGTCGGGCTGTTAGATAACTGTTACATGTGCCTTATCATTCAGGGCTGCAGTTAGGCTATGAATTCGAGCTTCTAGGTATTCAAATAGCGGGGCATCTGCCTTTTGTTTGTCGGACATTATTTTCGATTCGGTTTCAAGATCGATAATCTGGAGATCAGTATCGGGGTACATCGTGCATGTCAGTCAACTCCTTCTTGGGTTCCGTATGCGATAATAAATCCCACTTTGACATGTCATCCTTTTTTAACCCCTAGGATATATATATATATATATATATATATATATATATATATATATATATATATATATATATATATATATATATATATATATTAGTTTGTTTTCTGAAACATGTATATTGATACAATGTATTCAATCAAATTTCTCTCAATAAATTTTCTTAGCAAAATGATTTGATTTTTGAAAATCAGTATAACATAACATGACCTATTATTATTATTATTATTATTATTATTATTATTATTATTATTATTATTATTATTATTATTATTATTATTATTATTATTATTATTATTATTATTATTATTATTATTATTATTATTATTATTATTATTATTATTATTATTATTATTATTATTATTATTATTATTATTATTATTATTATTATTATTATTATTATTATTATTATTATTATTATTATTATTATTATTATTATTATTATTATTATTATTATTATTATTATTATTATTATTATTATTATTATTATTATTATTATTATTATTATTATTATTATTATTATTATTATTATTATTATTATTATTATTATTATTATTATTATTATTATTATTATTATTATTATTATTATTATTATTATTATTATTATTATTATTATTATTATTATTATTATTATTATTATTATTATTATTATTATTATTATTATTATTATTATTATTATTATTATTATTATTATTATTATTATTATTATTATTATTATTATTATTATTATTATTATTATTATTATTATTATTATTATTATTATTATTATTATTATTATTATTATTATTATTATTATTATTATTATTATTATTATTATTATTATTATTATTATTATTATTATTATTATTATTATTATTATTATTATTATTATTATTATTATTATTATTATTATTATTATTATTATTATTATTATTATTATTATTATTATTATTATTATTATTATTATTATTATTATTATTATTATTATTATTATTATTATTATTATTATTATTATTATTATTATTATTATTATTATTATTATTATTATTATTATTATTATTATTATTTTCATAGTTCACTTCATACATACACCAAGTATCTTCTATTAATATTTAAGTAAAATCATAAAGTTTCTTTTAATTTTGATTAGTCCAATATAATTTTTCGATACTTATTTAAATTTAAGGCAATATATAAAGTTTTAATGTTATTTAGAAATCAATATCACTATCAAAAGACTCATATTAAATATAATATGAATTAGGTAAAATTTTGTTTAAGTGGTAATATCAATTGATTTTTAATTATTTTCATATCTATCAATCCTCGTTAGAAGACCAGTTGATACTTAGCTTTTACCCTTAGACTAGGGTCTAAGATTCAAACCCCCCTTGTTAACAGCCCAAGTATATTAACAAAAAAACAAGTGTAAGAGTCAAAGATGGAAAAATCCCATCGCAAAACCAACTAGATGGAATTAAATTAATTGAAACAAAACCATCGCAATCTTTTGAAGCTAATTAACCATCTATCGGGCAAGATTATGAGTCGCAAAATTTGTGTTTCTTTGAGAGTATTAAATTGGCGCTTTTGGCCAAATGCCCCAAAATGTAAGATTATCCTCAATGATTGAACGAACATTCCAAAAATCCAATGAAGAGCACCTACAAATAAAGATGATAGCATTATGGCAATCATATTCCACAATTGCTTCTTTAATACATGCTTGAGTAAGGAGTTTGCATGCTTCAAGAAGAGCACGAGACTCAACCACAATTGTTTCCATGCATAAATATTTATTTGAGTAAGCAAAAATGATTGAGCTATTAAAATTTCTGAAAGTAACACCCCATGAAGATTCACCATTAGACAAAAAAACATCATAATTAACTTTTATTCAATCATGAATGGGTTTACACCATGAATGATTCAACATCACTTTAAGTTTAATGCAAAAAATCTTTTGGCTCTTCAATGCTCCAAATCAGTTGAATTGATGCAAGTTAATAGGAGAAAATCTTTTGGCTCTTCAAAAAGTCAAGAAGAATAACAATATAAACAACAAAGCCAACCCTAATAGAAGTTGAAGGAATTTTTTTTCCAGAGATTTGTTAAGAAGAAGGCCAATCCAATCTTTAATAGAAGTGCGAAATAAGGGGGATAGAAGTTCCATTTAGACAAATACCAGAGTTGTTGAGTGAAGGGGTAGTTAATGGAAAGTGGCTAACACTATTATCATTATTTCGGATATCAAGTACGCAACAAACCCCATAGAACTTGTTACGAGTTCGATAACAATATTTCGGATATTAATTCCCGGATCGTCCAAAAAAAAAAATCAACTGGTGGAACCGTAACCCGTTGTCTGTAAAAAGACAAGAAACTTGGTATGTGAAGATGCCACAATCAATTGTGAAAGATTAATTGATAAGTTGGGGTGAACGCACGGAATACTCCGCTATGTTTGAAAAGTTCTTAAAGAACTAAAGAGAATAATCTCAATTTATTTATCAAAATTCGTCCCTTAAAATAAGCCAAATTGGCAACCTATTTATAAGACCTAGAAAACAGGTTTCACTTATCTTAATTGTTATTTGTTGAGTCGGTCTATGTTTGTGTCGCCTTTATCTTTGTTGCTTTCGTGTGCCCTTTTTCAGTCTCTAGTCTCTTTTCTTCTTCCTTTTTTTGTTTTGTTGTTTTGAGTCCATAAGAAAATAAAATAAAATAAACCGATTTTTTGTTCTTTTGATTTTCAATTGCTTAGAGTCTAAGTTAGGTTTTTCTAGTGCCAAGAAAAAAATAAAGAAAAATAAATTCAAAATTTTGTTCGTTGTTTTCTGTTCCTTAGAGCCCAAGTTAGGATTTTATCAATGTCAAAAAAAAAAGTAAAAAAGAAAAAAATTGCTTTGATCATGTCCGAGAAGGCCCATTATAAAGGAGAAAAATTGAGCAGCTTCGGATGTCGGCAATAGAGAAACACTTCCATCCCTTATTTAAAGCACTCGCTCAAGGGACTCCACAATCGAATGTAAGGAATTCAAGACCAATTATATGAACTATGCAAAGATCAACATGTTCGAGGGCCATATGTATGTACGTCGTGATATTCACCAACCTGTTATACCTAATCGTGATAAGGAGGCATATGGATGATATGGTATGACAGCTGCAACACCAAGAGAAGTTAATATGCGGTGAAGGGCTCAATTCGATCGACCTAGATGAGGTAATTCCGAGTATTACGAGCGAGCGTTGGTTGATTATCCTAGATCAACTAAAGTCCTCAGTTCATTCATCCTATGGTACTCACTTAAAAAAAAAAGATCGCCGAGTCAAAATTCATGGTGGAGTTTTCATCAAGCCGAGTGGGAGAGTCGTTACAAAAACCCAAAAAGGAAAAATTCAAAACTGACCTTCAATTCGAGATGGAAGGACAAGGTAACTCGATTTTAAAGTCTTATAGAACTTATGAAACTTAATATTTTTGGTGTTTGGGTTTTCTTCATGTTACTTCAGATTGTTTGAACAGGCCATTCATGAATTTGTGGTCGGACTACGTGAAATTGAAAAGAAAGGGTGATACTTTACCATCACCTGAAAAAGGAACATGCTCGTAAAACTTTTGAGAATGAGATCAATGTAGCTGATTTCAGAAGTGAAAATGCGCTAGTTGAGGAAGAAGTAATTGAGAATGTTGAGGTCGAGTTCGATGGGGAAGAAAAATAGGGTTCGGATTCGAGGTCAAATCCTTTTAAAGAGGGGGAGTATGATACGATCCCCACAAGCTCAAAGATTAGGAATTGGAAGAAGCGAAAGCGCGTGAGTTGAATGGATTTGTTCGTGTTCAAAATAACAAGATTCAGACCCAGAGAGTTGATGAAGAGTCCATGGTGTATAATTGGAAAAAAATATAGAGAGAATTTATTGGACTAGCCGAATTCCATGCATTTGAATTCTCGCTTCTTTGTGGGAGGTTTGTCAATAGAGTCATAAGTCTCTTATCGTATGTCGGATTGCTTTGATTCAAAATGCTATGGCACACCAACTTAAAGATCTAAAACTTTACTGTTTTGATCAGAGAGAGATTCAGAGTGAAAGATAGAAATCGAGCTTGAAGTTTCTGCACATGCACAACCAAATGTCTACTCGAGTTATGAAGAGTGCTCGTGTCAGCGACTTGAAGTTTTAGAGCTTATATTTTAATTTTGAACGTTTTAATATTATTTTTAGTTTTATTTTATTATTTTAGAATCTTTTATGTTAGGATTTGCTAATTTATAAGTTTATTTTAGGTATGAGTCATTTTCCTTGTGAAAAAAGAGTCTTTTTAGCACTTATAAATAGGTTGCCGATTTGGCTTATTTTAATGGACGAATTTTGATTAAAAATTTGAGATTATTCTCTCTATTTCTTTAAGAACTTTTCGAACATATTGGAGAATTCCGTGTGTTCCCCCAGACTTATCAATCAATCTCTCTATTATTCTTGCCTCTTTATAGGCAATGGTTTGGGGTTCCACCCCGTTGATTCCTTTTTTTTTTGGATGTTTTCGATCTTGCTTCCGCATAAGGTATTGGGTCTCGTGACAAGTTCTACGGGGTTCGTACCCGCTCCTTACTAGCTCGAACAACCTCATCTCGCAATGCTTCGCCTGTGCATCTTGAAGCTTCTCCTCGGCAATCTCACCTCTTGAGCAGCGTGTCATTCTCTGCCATCAGGGCATATATGCACGAGGAAGCGCGCTCGAGGGCAGTAAGAGCATTTGTGACCCGCTCATTCAGCTCTTGAAAGGCCTGGGCGCAAGCAGATGGATCCTCCTCACCAAAGCCTGAGGCGACAAGAGAGCTCGCCTGAAAAATAAATGAGAAGATTAAATGAATAAGATGCAAGTACAAAGATCAGAAAAGTACACACAAGTACAAATTTGGAGAATCTATATCCGAGCCAAGCTAAGGGCAAGCTTCGCCCACTGCGAGGAATGGGAAAAGTTGAGGAAGACCGCATCTCAGGAGGTCTGGATACTCGACATTTGGTGTGGGATGAGATCTACCAAGCCATCAGGATCAATGACGAAGAAAAGACAGGGCAGGTCCATGCGGGCCTTCTTTGAGGGCGGAGCAGAACCATCCACGACAGGGCGCTTCGACCTCACCCCTAGTGACTCACCCTGAGCCTCTTCAAGCTCAAGGCCGTGGATTGGGAGCACGGTCATGTCACGAGCCTCCGTCTCACTGTCCAAAAGATTGATCACGATCTCAGGAGCTAGCAGCGGTACACCGGAGGAGGGGGACATAGCCTTAATGGAGGAGTTCAAGCTGTGAGAGGGGATGTCGGCTGCTGCCTCCTCAGTAGCCTCATGCGCAGAGGTCTCGGCGGTTTTCTTCTCGGCCTCTACCATCTTCATAAGCATATCGAGCATCATTTCAGCTGACAAAACTGAGGCAAACACAGGGAAATCATCAGAAACAGTCCAAATCAAAAGTAAATTTATCAAGCTTCAACGACCAGTAGTTCATAAATAGAAAAAATATATATACCCCAAGAACGATGATCAAAGGATGGCATCCGCGACATACCAGCAGGAGAAAAAAATGGGTGGTGCTAATGATCTTCTCGACGTTCCAGGCTCAAGGATGAACGCGAGCGAGAAAACAGGCAATCTCGTCGTTGTAATTGACATTTAAGACGGCACGTTTGGGAGATTTAGTAGGAGGAGTAGGTTCAAAGGGCCACGGGGAAGGAGGACGAGCGAAAAAGAACCTCCACTGCTAGAATCGATTTTTATCACCATACCGGCAAAAAGGCGACCGA
This sequence comes from Erythranthe guttata, assembly GCF_056151865.1. NCBI lineage: Eukaryota > Viridiplantae > Streptophyta > Magnoliopsida > Lamiales > Phrymaceae > Erythranthe > Erythranthe guttata. The sequence continues at coordinate 8,918,002 of NC_142540.1, forward strand.
CGCGAGTAGAAAGGTGGAAATAACCGGGGGGGGGGGGGGGGGTGAGATAAAAGAGTGAAGAAGAAGTCGGGGCAAGGATCGACGCTGGTACCAACGCAAATGATGTAGAAGCAATACATGAATTTTATGGCATTAGGGTGGAAAAGATGAAGGGGACCTTATAGATACGACTGACATCTATATAAAAAGGGTGCAAAGGGAATGTTAGACCAACTCTAAATTGATCGAGGTACTATGTGAGGTACCCCAAGGGCAGATTAGAGGGAATCTGGGAACGAGAGGGAACAAAAAGATGAAAGGAGGGGTCCACACCATGGGTGGCGTAAAGGGCCTCGAGGTCAAAGGAATCGACTAAGGAATGAGCAGGTTTCTCTACTACTTTCTTCTTCCCATCTTTAATGGAGGAAGAAGGACCTGACCCCTTTCTGGGGGCTGATCGATTTCGGCCCCGCCAAGGAGGTGAAACACAAACGATAGCAGAACCTGTCCTCTGTGAGGAAGAACCGGAAGTGCCTTGTGAAACCATGATCGAAGAAATAATGAAGAAAAAATTAATGGAAAAAAGGAGATCAAGGAAAAGAGAATACCAGGTAAAATAGATTTGCACAAGCAGATGAGAGAAAAGGGGAGAATGAGAGAGGGAGAAGGTAGAGTATGAGGGAAGAAGAAAATAAGGAAGGAAAATGAAGGGGTATAATTCAAAACAAAGGGGACCACGACAAGAGTCGAAAGAACGTCGACAGTAAATACGCACGGAAAACAAGAAAACCGCGCGTGAACAGAGCTTACCTAGGTATACACGCAAAAAAGGCAGAAGACGGAGGGGCGCTTGGAAAGGAAAAAAGGTAGGTGGAATGTCTGCCAGCTGGCAGAGAAAATTAGAGGGAGTCATAGAGACCCCGGGCCCCAAACATGCCCGAGGCGGTAGTATAGAATCCGAAGTGAGGGATTAGTTGATCCAGATCAGAATCTGACCCAAAAGTCCTAAATTAGAAGGCCCATTAAGGAGGACACATTTATGACCCATTGGAATACAAGGCCCATGGAGGAAGGCGAAGGGAGAGGCTCACCTGCCCGGAGCCTAAGGGCCACAACGGGGAAAGAATGTTGTAAGGTTGCCCGAGCACACTTATGGCACTCTGGAGAAGACCGATGGGTCCCGTCGTGAGCGTTATGGGTCAGAGTGCGTATGGAAGGACAACCATAACGACACTGACAATGCCCATTATGCCTTTAGCGGCACATTAAATGCTCTGACAACGACATTAAATGCTTGAATGACTGGGCGCGGCTTAAAGACTGAGAAAACGTGGGTAGGACTCCCTGTTTAATCTATGGAAATGAGTCCTAGATACAAGAAGGATCATCATGATCCGAGCGCCCGGAAAAAAAGTAGGTAAAGTATGCCGGAGGACAACCGAGGGGACTTCCCGACCCGGATTTACGGACTCCTAGGGAAGCGAGCTGGAGAATACTATAAAATAAGGCACACACTTGCCAAAAAGGGAGACACATACACATACATACTTATTCTTTACACATATAATATAGAACTAATCCTCTTTGAGAATCATATTGATCTCTTACTAACTTGATCGTCAGAGTGCTAACTCCGGCGTCAGTCCGGTCCCTATTTTGCAGACCATCTTCACTCTTGCAAGGGGTGACACCGGATCGTGTTTCTTTTGGACGGATTAAAATTTATGAAAATTCTTGCGATGTATTTGTCATTTCGTCGCAATATTTTACTTTAAAAATTGTTCGATTATTAACTATTGAGGGGTTTCCTTAATTATCGTCGCAACCGGAGTAAGGAATTTTTTTTACTAATGCGACTTTTCTGTATTTTCAGTCGCTCGCTTGTGATGAATTTGTTGATTCATCGCAAGAAACATTGCAAGTGTGCGACGAAACCGTAAATGACACAAAAAAACGTTAATAGTGTTGCGTTTTGGCCTAGTGATACGAGAATGGAGCTTAAACCCGTGTTGACTCTTTAACAACTTCCATGTACCCCGATTTTTGAAAAAAAAGCCTTGTTGATAAGTTTCATTCTCCTAAAGCCCAATCCTCCTAAAGAACTGGGGAGACAGATTAAGTTTCAAGATTTTAGCATTAAAGCATTTTCTTTATCATTTTCTCCATGCTAAAATTTCTCATGCTAGCATCCATTTTTTGACAGTTATGACATAGGAGAGGATGGTTTGAACAACAAGTTCGATTAACACAGATCACCCAGCTTGGGAAAGTTTTTTTGGCTCTCGAACCAGATAATTTAGAATTGACCTTGTGAAGGATGGAGTGGAAAGCTTTGGATTTAGATCTTTGTTTACAGAAAAGGGAGACTAAAGTGACTGATTTTATGATAGCATTGAGAAAAGCCTAAGACACTAATATTATAATTGAGTATAATTATTTGCATTGCACCTCATTTTTGTGGGATTAATTATGCATTATTAATTTTCTTTTTATCACAGAGGTACACAACTTTCTTTAGGCAATATTATGGTATTGGGAAAAAAAATATTTTTAAATGGTTAATCACATGATCATAATGTTATGTTAAAATAAAAGAGAATTATTTTTGATAAATATTCATAGTTTTACAACCAATTTATAATTAATGGAAAGTTTAATACAAACTTCAGATAAAAAAGAGAAATAAACACAAATCATAAAAGATTAAACACAAATGCGTGTACAATGTTCAAGTTTACAAGCAAAATCCGTGTTATGCGAGCTGCAAACGAGAAAACACGACAATACACAAATAAAAAATCAAACCCAATTTTCCCTTACATAACAACAACATTTTTAAAATCTAACTAGCATTAGTTAGAGCATCCACAGTGGCTTCGTTGAAGGGGTTGCTAATGTCAGATCTCCAAAATTTGGAGAGAGGAGCTGCCGCAGTGGATAATTTTTTCGCTCTTTAGAGCATCCACAATGGTCTCTCTAAATGCATTGTTAGTGTCAGATTTTTAACCCTCTCCAGAATTTTGGGAGAGAGTGGTGCTGCAGTGATCAAATGTGCTCCTCTTTGTGACCCTCCAAATTTGGAGAATTGCTAGATGACTCGCCACAGTTAACAATTGTTTAACGAGCATATGATGAGACCATGTGTTCCCTTCTATTTTTTATTGTTTTCTTATTTTTCATTTATAATATTTAAATAATAATAATAATAATTAAATAACAAGCTTTGTCTATCTGTGTATTAAAAATATGAAATTTTAATAAAATTTGTAATATATCCATAAAATGAAATCAAGTTTTAAAAATTAATTTATGTATATAAAAATAAACAAACTAATGCAACTCATAACATAATTAAATATTATAAAATATTAGATAAGATAACATGATTTAAAATTTAAATTAATCAAGAGTTATAAAAGATTTATTAATTAAAATAAATAAATATTGATTTTTTAATTTAATTTTTAATGTTATTAAGGAATATTTTATTATAATTTAATATTTAGAAAGGTATTTTAGAAAGTATCAAAATGTACCCAATGGAGAAAAAATAATATGTATAAGTGGGACCCAGGTCTTAGAGAGGAGTTAAGGAGGATGAATGTGGATATGTGGCATGTGGACCCCATAGTTTGGAGAGTAGATTTGGAGAGCCGCATTGTGGATGCTCTTATCCCTCTCCAAAGTTGGAAAGTGGTCAAACTCCCCTCTACAGTTATAGAGTCATTTAACTAGCATTTGTGGGGCTATGTATTCCCTTGTCATTCTTTATTGTTTTTTTTTCTTCCTTTTGATTATTATTATTTGAAAAGAAAAAAAAAGGTTTCATTTTTATTATTTATATACATGTTTAAATATGATTAATTTGAAAAAATAGGAATATTATAATAAAATAAGATTATTTTTTATGATTCCAAAAAAATAATTCATATTTCATTCATTTACTAATTAAAAAACTAAATTTGGAATGTTCTATGACTTCTTTTAGAATATTTTATTATAATACAAAATATTGCAAATTGTAACTACTAGATAAATTGTGATAAGTACCAACCAACGCTTATTAGGAGTGTTGGTACCTAGCTTTAGCAATATGGTAAAGATCTAGGGTTCAAGTCCCCCTTCCCCTGTTTTTCCTTGTAATCGACTTGAATTTAGTAAAAAGAAAAAGAGATAAAATGTCATAAATTAAGCTAATTATATATTGTAATTATGCCCATTGGAGCATTACAAAATAAATTAGATACAAGCACACAAAAGTAAAGAAATTATGACTCACATATGAAAATAAGACAACATTGAAAAGTACATTATTTAAGCCTCCTCATCTCCAAAGATACTCCACAAATGGTTCGTAAGATCAGATCTCAAAACTTCATTAGTTCGGCGATTGCAAATTCGACTGAGACGTGCCGAAATGTGAGACACAAGAATTGATGGATCTAGACCATATTCGGGAGGAAAAATGTTTTCTTCTAGCAAAGGTGTCCATACGTCGTATTCAGTTTCTCATTCATCTTCAATAATCATATTATGAAGGATAATACAAGTTTTCATTTCTCACATAGATTTTCTTTTGACCTATAGCGTATAGGTCCTTGTGTTATGCCCCATCTAATATGTAAAACACCAAATGCATGTTCTACATCTTTTCGGATAGCCTCTTGTTTTCGAGCAAATAATTTTTCTTCTGAAGTGGTCAGATGAAGAATAGTTTGAATCAGAGTTGCATACATGGGGTAACAAACGGTTAAGTAATATCCCATTTTATATAAATGACCATTCCATGTATAATTAATTGGAGACACTCTACCATGCATGAGTTGGTCAAAACGTGGAGAATGATCTAAGAAATTAATATCATTTACCACCTGCCATGTCAAAAAATGAATGCTAAATCCAAAGGTCTTGGGATGCAACTGCTTCTAAAATTAAAGTCGGTTATGATGGCGGCATAAGTATGTGCCGTGCCAAGCCGTTGGACAATATTTCCATTATTCCCAATGCATACAATCTAAAGAACCAAGCATACCTGGAAATCCTTGCGATTTACCTTCTTGAAGTAAACGGGCAATATCATGTTCGTTTGGTCAGCGCATGTATTGTTCCTCGTACAATTTAATTATTGAAGAACAAAATATCTTTAATTTCGTTATTGAAGTCGTCTCTTCAATCTTTAAATATTCATCCCAATGATCTGGAAAAAATCTATAAGCAAGTATACGAAGTGCAACAGTTATTTTTTGAGTAATGAATAGACCAAGGCGGCCACGAGCATCTCTCTTTCGGATGAAGTATGAGTTATGATTTTTAATATCATTCGAGATGCGAAGAAATAACTCTCTATGCATCATAAAACGTCTGCGAAAAAAATCAGGTGGAAAAGTGCAATTATCAGAAAAATAGTCTTCCCATAATTGTTCATGACTTTTTTCTCGATCACGATTAATATACAGTCGATGGGATGATTGGTTTCCATGTGCTTGATATATTATTGGAATAAAATTAAGCATATTTTAAGTCTTTTTCCTCATACGAATGGAAAATGCTCTTCATCCTCTGAGGATGTGCATGAAGAACTTGATGATTGAAAATATGTTAACTTATATTCTGGAAATCATCAAGATGAAGAAGCATACTATTTTTTTTATATAAATTTTCACATGAAGAAACTATTTATAATGAATTTAAACTGGTTTGAATGGGGAACAAAGCCATGTGTGAAACTTTATAGAGTGAATTAATTTATCGGGAACAAGCGCATGATTTTTTAATTTTTTTTTTTGCAGGGATAAGATATTGATTAAATTATTTTTTAGGGAAAGTGCTATGATAGTGTGTGTGAATTATTTTGTTGCACATATATGGTAGATAGTGAATGAACTGATTTTTTGCAGGGATAAAATATTGATTTAATTGATATTTCGGTAAACGTGTTATCATAGTGGATGAATTATTTAATTCCAGAGATAAAGATAGATAATAATTTAATTTTTTTACACGGATAAGATATTAATTGAATTGTTTTTTTAGAAAAAGTGTTATTATAGGGAGTAATCTATTTTGCTGCAGAGTTAAAGATAGATAGTAATTTAATTTTTTGCAAGGTTAAGATATTGATTGAATTGGTTTTGCAGGAAAAGTGTTGTCATAGCCATTAAATTATTTCGTTGCAGAGATATGGTAGATAGTGATTGAATTGATTTTTCGTAGGGATAAAATATGAATTTAATTGATATTTCGGGAAAAGTGTTATCATAGTGAATGAATTATTTAATTGTAGAGATAAATATAGATAGTAATTTAATTTTTTTTTGCAGGGAATAGATATTGATTGAATTGATTTTTTCAGAAAAAAATGTTATCGTAAGGAGTAAGTTATTTTGCTTCAGAGTTAAAGATATATAGTAATTTAATTGTTTGCAGGGATAAAATATTGATTGAATTGATTTTTCGGGAAAAGTGCTATCAAAGTGGCTGAATTATTTTGTTGCAGAGGTATAGTAGATAGTGATTAAATTGATTTTTTGCAGGGATAAAATATTAATTTAATTGATATTTCGAGAAACAAATGTTATCATAGTGGACGAATTATTTAATTGCAGAGATAGAGATAGATAGTAGTTTAATTTTTTTTTTCAGGGATAAGATATTGATTGAATTGATTTTTCAGAAATGTGTTATCATAGGAAGTAAGCTATTTTGCCGCAAAGTCAAAGATAGATAGCAATTTAATATTTTGCAGGGGTAGAGTATTTATTGAATTGATTTTTGGGAAAAAGTGCCATGAGTTTGGCAAGGATAAGATAATATGTATATTATTTTTCGGGCAAAGTGTTATGATAATGGGTGGATTATTTTCTCCACTATAAATAGTAGGCTTATACAGATGATGTAAATTCACCATTCATCTTCATCTTACATCTAAATCATGGATCCATACAATCATTTCAATCCTAATAAAAATCCACTATGTAGTCAACCACCACCACAAAATGAGTCTCAAACATTTAATCTCTATCTTCCAATTTACAATTTTCACAATTTTCGTTCAAACCTTTCATTTTTGCATGTTCTGTTCAAATTCCAAATTAAGAGAAAATGCTTGGTCCAAATACATCAAGCAACTAAATGAAAGATACAAAGAGAGAGAATGCCAAACTGGAGTATACAAGAGGATGAGGAATTGTGCAAAGCTTGGTTACATATTTCTGAAAATGCATCAGTTGGCAGAGATCAACAGAGAGGGAGGTTGTGGGACCAAATCAGAATGAAATTTATAAATAATTTAAAACACGATGTTGGTAGAAATTCACGTGGGCTAATGAATCGATGGTCAACCATTCAATAAAGTGTTAACAAATTTTCGGGATATCTACGAGTGATTGAACGAACTCCTATAAGTGGATAATAAATACAAATCAACAATGTACAAACGCACACGTAAATTTCATTCACATAGAAAAATATCTACAATGCAGAAGATAATGGAAGTAAATAGAAAAATATAATATTATTTCAATCACACGTATGTGTGTGTCTATATATATATATATATATATATATATATATATATATATATATATATATATATATATATATATATATATATATATATTTAAGTCAAGTATTTATATTTATATTTCAAGTTTTATCTATAGATGGGGGCAGCGAAGAATTTATATTTCGATAATGAAAATCATCATTCTAAATGGGATTCTTGTTGGCTTATTCTGAAGAACGCTTAGAAATGGTACCATCATGTCAACGACTAACGAGGAAAACAAAAAAAGACTTCTCAAAGAAAAATGACAGATATTAATTTAGATAAAATGATGTGGGAGAGTCTTCCAATGCACAAACTCCATCAACTGAGCAATCTACCCCTACTACGACTCCAACCACAGTGAGTCCCGATAATGAAGATGAACTATCTAATCACGGTTCAACTGGACTAGCACGTCCCACTGGTCGCAAAACTGTAAAAGGTCCTAGAAAGCATAATTTTTTTCCTTCCATGGACCTATTTGTAGAGGAGTTTCTAGTATGAGAAAAGAGGCTTCAAGTCAGTTCGAAGAAGAAGCCATTAGAAGAACTGCAAGAGAATAACAAAAGTTACAAGCCAAAATGGAAGCAAAACAAATGTAGCTACACGCTAAAAAAGAAACCGAGCAGATGATAATTGTAGCAATGCAAGAACAAGAAAAGAAAAGATTTGAGAAATACGTAATGATAATGGATCCCGAGTCAACACCTACACTTGAGGGAAAAAAAATGGATTATTGATTAATAAACTTGGATCCTTGAACAAGAAAGAGAAATCGTATGTCGTGAACGAAAAAATAGTCAACATTTACGGATTCTAATAATTATTTTTCATGCATTCTCTTAATTTTTGTTTTATTTTGTTTATGCCTATAGTTGGAGGGACGTTCCAACATTTGTATGCTATCATATTTTATGTTTTTAATATTTATGTTTTTTTAAATAATTTATAACATTTAATAATTAATAAGTTGTATATGAAAATAGACCAAACAAATAAACTAATGAAACTCACAATATAATTAAACATTATAAAATATTAGATAAGATATCGTTATTTAAAAATTAAATTAATCAAGAACTATATATGATTTATCAATTAAATATATTAGTTTAAAATAATTATTTTTTCAATTTTTATGTTAATAGTGGATATTTTATTATAATTTAATATTTAAAGATCTATTTTAGAAATGATCAAAATGCACCAATTGGAGCAAAAAATAATTTGGAGAGTTTATAAGTGAGACTCATTTTTAGAGAGTAGTTATAGGAGGATGAATGTGAGTATGTGGTATGTTGTCCCCATAGTTTGAAGAGTGGATTTAAAAACCAACATTGTGGATGCCCCTACACAGAACCAACTGAGCGGGGCAATTTTTGTTGTAGGGTCGTTTTAAAAAATAGTAAATAAAATGGGGTTGTTTTGATAAGTGAAACGAATTAGAGTTGGTCGCCGGTCTAGCTGGCGACTCCAAAAGGTGTCGGCTCGGTCAACGGCGAATTAAAAGAAAAAAATAATAAAATATTATGAAGTCGCCAGTAAAAATGGCGACTTCATCATTTCTTTCCAGCAATTTCTTATTGTCTTGTAATAAAAAAACATAACATCTTACTGTTAAAATACATATCAAGGTAATTTTTGTTTGTTATCATTAAATTAATCATTGCATATTTATAACCATAAAAAATCTTATTTATGAAAGTAATGTAATATAAAAGTGTACAATTTTAAAAATACATAAACAATAATAAATGGTGTTTTACCAAATAAAATAGTCATACAAAATAATTATCACAAAAACAATAACAAAAAGAGTTTTACGTGCATTATTTTAATAGCAATAAGTTAAGTTTTTTTTGAAAAATACAAAATAATAAAAAAATGACTAAAAATATAGAAAAAACAAATAAAAGATTACAAAAAATGTATGAAGTCGCCACCGTCAATGGCGACTTCACAATATTTTATTATTTTTTCTTTGAATTCGCCATTGACCGAGCCAACACCATTTGGAGTCGCCAACTAGACCGGCGACTTAATCTAATTCATTTACACCTATATAAACAACCCCATTTTATTTACTCGTTTTATAAATGACCCTAAAAAAATTGTCCCCAACTGATCTACGGTTGGAATAGTTTGACTCGATTATAATACTTTTTTTGTAATTATTTTATTAAATTTAATAATTCAAATAGATTTTTTTCAATATCTTTTAATTTGTCCCTCCTGTTTTCTTCATTTAAAATCCAAATCCATTCTATTATTTCTTATAATAATTTAGAATTCATTTACACACTCTCATATTATGTTTCTTTCGTCCGCTCCTATCTTCACGCCACTCCTTCTTCATCCCCTCCTCACACGCACCAGTCATACCCCTCACTCCCCATTCTCTCCCTACTCCCTCTTTTTCTTCTTTCTGAGCTCCATTTCACGCACATCCTCTTCGTTCTTTCCCCCTATTTTTCTTCATTTTCCTCTGCATCTTCACATCCTTTTTTCCTTGTTTTCTTTATTTGCTTCAGCCCAAGATCCGACAGTCCACCACTAGAATCACGGTCACCTACTTAGATCCGTCCATCCACGACCTTAACAGCTCGGATCTAATCACCCACGACCACCCTTCGCATAGATCCGGCCATCTACGCACCTTATCGAGCGAAAACCCAATTCTTCATCCGGTTTCCGGGTTTACCGATTCTTATCGGTCAAACCCGTGTTTTAGTCAGTTTCATATTTTCCGATTTTTATTTCGTGACGTACTGGGCAGGCCAAACATCGATTCAGACTGGTCGATTTGGAAAACTTCAAGAGATTGTTATAGTAGTGTTCATATTAATGAGGTTTACTCGTGTTCAAGATCCATTAATTAACAAACATGCCGTGAATGTTTTTTTCATTTAACTGTTTTTATTTACTTACGATTTGTATTTATTTGACGTAGTTAATATGGTAACAATCTTTTGGTATTTGCACATAGGAACTATGTTTGAATCAAATGTCAAATATTTAAAGGGGTTAAGATTTATAAATTAGTTACGTATACATGAGCTTGACGTTCTTGTTATGTTAGACCATGATCGAGTAGATAAGTTTCCTCTTGTCAAAGATTTTGCTTAAAATGAATTATAAGTTGACTTTGAATTCGTGAAAAATGATCTTAATTTGCTTTCTTGTTTTCAAGAAAACAAATTAAGAAAATAAAATAGTTATCTCATCAGAATGCAAATATATTATAATATGTTAATAACGTCATTGATATCTGACTGACCCATTTACGTTCAATTGAATTTGTATATTTGTACATAAATACCCAAAATGTTAGTGTAATTAAAGATCAACTAATATCTGCAAAAAAATAAAATATAAGAATCATTAAGCCCTTAAATAAGGAGATCATACAAAACTTCCGTGACAATTAAATACAATTTTGTTCCTCTAGACAATTTCAAATAATGAAACATACATGAGCGTTTCCTTTTCTTTTCATTGATTTATGCCTCAGTAGCACGTGGTAGTTCATGATGACAAACTCAAAATAATCATGAACATAAGAAAGTTATGTTGCATAATCATTTAGTTTGATGTGAGTATTTTTTTTTGTATGAACCAAGGCCACACCTCATTTGCATAAGAGGTTAATCGTGATGGTGAAATAGTTGATGGTGGTATGAAATAGTTTTTTGATAAATCATATACTAGGGGATATAGATCTTATTACTTACTCATTAACTACACGTTTTACCCGCTTTTGGTGCCATAGTTTCATTTTATTTCGATTAAGTGCACTTTGTACATCTTTGATTTTGTTTGATTGTTAGATAGGCCAAACGCTAAACATGTACTAAATCGTCATTTCCTTGGGAAGTCGAATAAAGGCTTTTATTTATCTGAGTCGCTAGCTGAATACATGAAATGGTGAAATGAGAGCTTATGGTTGGCTATCACATTTTCGCCGTTTCGAGTCTATCGCTAGTTCCTCGGATAACTAAGAACCTATTTTCGATGTCTCAAAATCGAGATTAACTTAATATTTTATATAGTATTTGGATTATTTAACAATCAAATAAAAGAATTAAATATGTACAAATATGGTCCTGATAGCCGGTCGAGCAAGTATTTTAGTGAGATTAACTCAAACTTGTTTCAACTTCGAGTACATGAGGAATTAGGGATGTCAATGGGATAGGTATAGGGCGGGTTTTGTAAACTCCATACCTGCCCCATTATGGAAATCCCCATCCCCATCCCCATCAAAATCCCCCGAACTTTATAAAATGAATCCCCATACCCGCCCCATAAAATCCCCGGGGCGGGTAAAAATCCCCGTCTATTTTTTTTAATAAATAAATATGCAATCTAATTATAATATAAAAACTTATCAACAAACAAACCAATATTTAATTGTAATACTAATATTTCATTATATAATTAAAACCTAAAATTCCCAATTTGTAGCTAATATTTAATATATTACTACTATATATATATATATATATATATATATATATATATATATATATATATATATATATATATTACATATAAATAATGTGGGGTGGGTCCACGTGGCAGGTATAGACAAATCCGTCCCTGTACCCGGTAAAAAAAAAAAAAAATCAATCCCCATACGGCCATTTATTTTCGGGGCGGGTAATACCTGAAAATTTCGGGCGGCTCGGGGTGGGTATCCATCGGGGCGGGTCAAATTGCCATCCCTATGAGGAATGAAATCTCTAGCTTCTAATATCTGATATATCAAGATGTTTTTTTTTTCATATAACCATCCACTATTTTATGGTCACACTCAAATGAATCTCCAAATAATTGATGGCCTTTGGTTATACAGAAAAGTAGAATTCACTTTAGATTAAATGAGTCTGCGGCACAAGTTTGTCGTATGTTAACGATTATTTTCTGATATTGCTATCACGAACTACCACGGCCTACTGAGACGGGATGAAAGAACAAAAAGAATGGATTCACTCAATCTATGTTTTCATTATTTGAAAGCGTTCGAAGAAATAAAATTATAGATTGTTATCACGTGAAGTACTTAATGCCTTTCTTTATTAAGTGAATGTGGATTCCCATATCTAAAATTGTTGTAGGCGTTGGTTGACCTTTAATGACTAGAATATTTTGAGGCTTTAAGTTTCAGTGTACAAATCAAAATGAGTCAGTCTAGTTACAATGTCGATAGAATCAACACATTCTAATATATTCGAATTTGTTTGATAACTATTTTAGGCTCTTATAAATACCAGAAACTATAGACAAATTTATGCAACTAAGAAAACAAGGTAAGATCATTATTCAAACCAGCTTCTAATTTGCCCAAGCAAAGACCTTGACAAATGACTTATCATATTAATCATGGGCTAACATGACGAGAAGTTCATGGAAAAATATTTTGTCAGTCTTATTTCACTAGTTTAAACATTTGACATTTGATTAAAACATATTAAGATGCAATGTGCAACACCAAAAACGACTTCCGGTATCACCTACGTCAAAATCTATACTAGTCATGGTAGATAAAAACATCCTACAAGAAAATACAATTAACACATGCTGCTCATTAATGGATTTTAAATTTGAGTATATACCTCATTAATTTAACAAAGTTGTTAATGGATAGACCTAGCCGTCAAAGAATCCACCCAAAAAATTCTCTATTTGTTCACATTTTTATGAACTTGTGAATAATTTTTATTCCAAAGGGTGAAGTTCAAATCTTTAATCAACTTGTTCTAGCTTTGAATGTTTTAATCAATGTTCGTAAAACGTCTTGGATCACTTTGTTCGTTCACCATGTCAGATTGTCTTCCTTTCTTGGTCGTGGTGTTCTTTTTTATTTGACATTGAGTGCTTTAGATTTAAGTGACTCTTGAATTTAGTACTAGTGAGTTTTTATTGATATACTATTTGGTGAGTTTTTATATGAAATTCTTGTGGTGCTTGATTTTTAGTCTTGTTATGTTATTTTGATTTCATATAAACCTGAGATACAATGTTAATCTAAGTTTTCAAATATATCTGTCGTATAGATAAGATTATTTGCGTTCAAAATTCTTCGGCTATGTTTGGACAATTTCTCATATTGTTTTCAGGATTTCGGGAAAATACAAGAATGTTTGGTTCGCTTTTCAAATTCAAATTTTCATATTCTTTTGGGCAAATAATTCAATTTTTGTCTCCAATTGTCCGCCCAATATTCAGACTTGGTCCACCAATATTTTATTTGCAATTAAATTTCCCCTCTCTCTCTCTCTCCAAAAAGGAAAAAACAAATTCTTCTCTCTGTCCACCGCACTCTCTCTCTACAGTTCATCTCTTTCTCTCTCCGTCGGCAGCGATACCAGCCTCTCTCCCCATCTTCATTTTCTGATAAAGTCTATTATCTTATTCAAGAAGGAATTCGATTGTTCAATTAATTGACTTTATTATGTTGTGGTATTTATGAAGTGTATTGTGTTGTCACTATTTCCTCTTGAAAATGTTAGATATGGTGTAAGGGATTGATGATTGTGTTCTAATATATATATATATATATATATATATATATATATATATATATATATATATATATATATATATATATATATAAAGATTGTGCTTACTCTTATGTACATGCTTATGAATTGCATTTGTTGAGGGTTATATGTCTTCATCTCCCTGTAAAACACTTGTTGTCGTTCACTCCGACTCCCAAACTGCATCCAACGACCATTGTTTTTCTGTTGATAGTAGTATACCAATGGATCGATTCTCAAAGAAAAGGAAATCGCAGGTAATGGTTCTTCAATTAATTTATGCAAATCGATGTTTATGTTATGGTTTGTAGACGAAATGATGTGGGTTGTTCGTTAAAACTTCAAATCGATGCTTGAAGATATTTTTGTTTGTTCGATTTAGTTGGTATATGAATTTTCTAAAACTTGTTTGTTCTAAATCTAGAATATTATATCTAAATTATTTCAGATCCGCATGAGACCTTTTACATGTGTTTGAGTTTCTGTAATCGTCTTTGGTTAATTATTTTTCTAATTATAATTTTTTATTTTGGATTTCGAGGAGAAGTTCCACACTTGAGCGAATGATATGTTGGGAGCTTGATATAATTTAATTTGAAATATTAGCAGGCGAATATTTCTACATGTACTCTGTTTATGTTACCAGTCGAATACTAATTAATCTGAGATTTCTACATGTGCTATGTGTTTTTGTTTATGCTCTCTTTAATGTATAGTTTAGTGCGTCTTTTGTGAAGTTCTCTGTTAATGTTTTGTTTAGTGCATCTTTACCGTAATTATTTGCATATTTTGTTCCTTCAACTCTGATTTGAAGGTACATAACAGTGGCAACCCGTAACATAAATTGGATAACATGTGGTACTTGATACTTGACTAATTAATAGTCAAGTATTTCACCATTATCAAACTTTTACCTATTTTATTTAACTGTATACGTCTTACTATTTGATATAACTAATTTTATTTGATTATATGATTTTGATGCATAGAGGTTTAAGTAATTAGAAACTAACAATCAGAAACAAACCAGGTCTGAAAATGCTCAATGGCCATATGCTAATGAGGAATTTCTAATTCAAAATTTCTATGAGTATTACCTACAAGGACATTTATTAAACTCAACCTTTTCGGGGCTAATCTGGAGTATACATGCTGGTCAGTTGAACGAGTCCACTAATTACCAGTTCAACTACACTGTCAAACAGTGTCGGGAAAAATTCACAAGAATAAGGTCACTATGGAACTATACTATTAATTGTTGAACACATAAACAGGATATGGAATTGATGAACATACAAAGAAGATTACCGGTGAGCCGGAAAGCCTGGCTGCAGTTATTGATGTAAGTGTAGTTTACTTATATTTTCAATTTAAAATTTTGTTAGTTTAAAATGAATTGCCTTGTAACATTTTCTTTTGTCTATTGAATAGGGAAACAAAGAGTATGCTAAGATGCTTAGTAATAGAATTCCCCATTACGATAATTGCACCGAGATGTTTTATAGAACTTATGCAACAGGTTCACATGCAAGGTCCGGATGTCAGGGGCCCATTGATAGTGATGATGATGACACTGAGACTATAGGAGTTTCTATAAAATAGATTCTGGAGGCAAAAGATCTAGCGCTGACTTCATGGTTAATACGGATCCCGATTGTGGACCAAGCAACCGTAGCAACAAGCACTACAAGAGGGGTAAGAGTGGGAAGACACAATCCATGACCATGGTGATGCAACAAATTGGTGGACAGATGCAGGATAAGAAAAACAATTGGCAAGTGACTTGTAATGACCAAATGGATGAATGTTATAGTGCCATCAAGAGGCTTACTGGTACAAATTCATTGCGTCGTATGAGGGCATTAATAGAAATTTAAAGTGTGACAATGAGGAGTTTGTTTATGACCATGGATGGTGAGGATAGACTGGTTTGGTTGAATTCTTTGTAGCGGTGATGATTGCAAGGTGATGGCTTCAAGAGTGTTGGGTTGAAGGGTTTTGTTTTAATTAGGGTCGATTAAACAAATTTTCCAGTATTGTTTTAATCATCGGATTGTATGAGTATTTTTAGCCTGTGTATTCTTAACGTTATTTTCTATTTTAATTCATTGTTTGTTTATGTTCTTACATTTATGCATTATTCATATTTTCTTCTTGAATTTTATCATTATTTTATGAAGGAAAATGTCTACTGGGAGTGAAGGTAGCCCTAGCCCAAGTAGCCCACGAAGTCCAACAAATAATTCAGATGAAGAATTCAGTAATGAATCTCAAGTGTATAAGTTGATAATGGAAGTTGTGATACCGTATTTTTTTTCCTACTCGGGTTCTACGTAATACGTCTATGCTTCGTGGAAATGATTGGGTAGGTGAGATACTACACGACCACGACAGAAGGTTTTACGATAATTGTCGGATGAACAAACCAACTTTCATGTCCTTGCTTCATACATTGACAAGTTGAGGCCACTTAATATTGTCGAAATACGCTCGGGTATCTGTTAACGAAGAGTTGGCCTTATTTTTGCGTACTGTTGGAATGCATCATCTACAACGTGATAGTATGGAACGATTTCAACATTCATTGGAAACAAGAAATCATCACATTTCCAGAGTGATTAAGGCATTAAACTAATTGGCAATTGGAGTGATAACTCCTCGTCCAAACTTCAACCAAATACATCCAATAATTGCCGAGGAGCCGGATTTGCGTTCTTCGAGGTATCTTATCATTATTTTTTCAATTATTTTATTATATTGATTATTTAAGCCTTAAATACATACTTAACAGGATGCCATTGGTGCAATAGATGGAACATTAGTGTCAGCATGGGTTCCTGCCTCTAAACGCAATGCATATAGATCAAGAAAGTCACACATATTGCAGAATGTCTTTGGAATATGTGATTTTGATCTCATGTTTACATACGTGTATGCCGGATGGGAAGGAAGTGCTAATGATGCTCTGGTGCTTCCTAATGCCATTGCTAATGATCCAAAGTTTCCTTTTCCGCCGCATGGTACTCATTTATTTTCAATATAATGTCGTTTATATTATATAAGAATAAAATATATATACTAAGTCTAAAGTTTCAAAGGAAAATATTACCTTGTTGATGCTGGTTATATGAACTACATGTGTTTTCTTGCGCCGTATAGAGGTTGTAGGCGCCATATAGAAGAATTTAATAGACGAACTCGAGCAATGACTGGACCAAATGAGATATTTAATTATACACATGCACGCTTAAGGAATTGTATTGAACGTTGTTTTGGTATTTTGAAGAAGCGTTTTCCAATTTTGGCATGGGGAATGCCAAGCTACAAGATTCATAGGCAAGTGCAATTGGTCATTGCTTGTTGCGCATTACACAATTATTTCCGAAAGTTCAGTCGTGCTGATGAAATTTTCAACAAGGAACTTGAACTGGAAGACGTAGATGTGGATTCATTCTACCACAGAGGTCATCCAAGTCAAGCTATGGTTCAAGCTCACGCACAATTTAGGGATGGAATTGCACATTCCTTGTGGGAACAATATTCTACTTCTTGATCACTAAACATCAGGGGGTACTCTTTCCTTGGCTGGCCAAATAAGGTTTTAAGGAGGCCCCATTTTATTCATGCAACATTTGGTTAAAAAAAAAAGTCTAATTAATTTTAATGTATACTTATAGTTTATCTTGTTAATCTTATTAAGATGTTTATTGGTCGGTATGTTTCATTTATATTTTTGTTTTTCTAAAAGTTATGATCATGATTATCATTTCGTTATTATTATATTATTTTTTGATTTTCATTATTACGTATAGCATATTTATTATTAATGTTTAAGGAGTAAAAAACAGTTTGCCCCCTAAACTATGGCCCGTTTTGCACTTTGCCCCCCAAACAAAAAAAAATTACACGTTTTTACTTGACCTCGTTAATTCATTGCACGGTGCCTCCTAAAAGGAATATTCCGACAATTTTGACCGTAATATTACAACACGTGTGTTGCACATGAGATTTTCAGGGGCAAATTTGTCCCTTCACTTACATTTTATATTTTAATCATTAAAAAATAAAAAAAAAATAAAAAAAAAAGAAAAAAGATAAAGAAGAAGGAGTTGTCCTCCCGTCAGACCACCACCCTCCCTAAGCCAACCCATATCCTAGTAAAAAATTCTCATCATTTTTTTGTGTTGCTCCTCTTGGTGGTAGTGGTTATCTTCCTCCTCTTCTTGTACTTTAGCATTCATCTTCTCTTCGATTCATCCCTCTCCTTTTTTTTTTTTTGCTTTTTATATCGGTTCTCTGGCAAACAAAATCATTGAGGACAAATGGGGCAGCGAGCTAGGTTGGTTCTTGTGGTGTTGATTTGTCTTGCTCCTCTTCTTGTTCTACATGATTTTGATTTCGAATTCAATGGTGATTTTTGTGAGAATTAACACTCAGACCTCTGTTTTTATTTTCTTGTTCTAACTGTTAATTTGGGCAAGCTGACCCACCGTTCGAGAAAACATAAAAGAATCTCTTCAACAATTTGATCGCCATTGTGCCGCCGCAGAAGATGAACCTGTCGGAGCTTCCATCGGTGGAGGAATGTGATTTGCCAATTGTCGAATTGGGGCAGCTCGAGCTCGGAAAATTCGTTGTCAGAGCCTGCAAGAAGCAGATTACTAAGGCCTCGTCGGAGTGGGGTTTCTTCTAGGTGGTCATGTTGGGGATCGTGCATGTATACGCAGCGGAATTTAAATTTTTTTATATCGAACTAGTTTCGATTACATGCATAAACTAATCACATAGTCAACGTACCTTAACGCTTCCGCCATACATATGGTAATTATCGATTTAATTGAAAAACACGTAAAACCGAAAATTACGAAACATGCTTGTTCATCATTCAATAAAATCGAAACACGTAATCACATATTACTCACAATCATAAATTATAATTCATACAAACATGCTTGAATTAATTTACGATAGTTTCGATTTATTTACCTCTTGTAGCGTGAGATTTCGACGAATCGAAACCTAGAACCAATCACGTACAAGCTGCAAATTACCAATCCTCGGGGCTGCAACTCACGGCTGGAATAAGCTGATCCAGCAAGCGACGAACGGCGGTGAATGGCAGCAGCAGCGGCGGCGCGTGAGCGGCGTAGCGGCGCGTGCGGCGGTGCAGCGGCGGTGCGTGGATTCGTCGGGGCAGCAGCTCCTCTCCAATTAGGTTTCACCTCGTATTTTCGACCCACTCGAACTACAGCACTAGATGTAAACGAGTTAGATAAACAACAAGTAAACGAAGGAGAAGAGAGGAGAAAACTGGCGGTTTGCCGGCGGTGGTCGGCGGTGGTGCGGCGGGGCAGCAACGGCCGAAGGGGAGAGCGGCTGGGGCTTGGGCGGCTAGGGTTTGGTCCAGAAAATCTGATCTCAAACTCTTGTTTGAGGTCTATTTATACTTAGGGTTTTCAACCCTAGTGGGTTTAAGTCATTGGGCTTGACCCACTGATGCATTAAGCCCATTCCCTCGTCGGCCTCGTTTCTAATAAACGATCGTCCACAAAATTATAACAAAATTATATTTGTGACGAGCTCAAAGTCCTCGTCGATATGAGTGCCTCTTCGAAATTTCCAATTTCCAAAATTGGAAACTTCCACTTTAGTGGACTTGCTAAATCGGGAAACTTCCCAATTTAGAAAGTTTACTAAATTCCGCATTTCTCTCTTTCTCCACGTTTATTCCAATTCGCAATTCACAATTAGGAATCTTGGATTCAATCATATCGATATCCAATCGTTCAAAGATTAACACATTAATCTATGCTTGTTGTTATCAAGGATCTATATTACACGAGAAGTGTGACCCTCAATGGTTCAGGTGTATGCTAGCCGTGGGCTCACAACTCTTTGTGATTCGAACAACACATTGTTCTTATACGAACTCCTCCCAAGAGTCCCGATTAGAGTAAAACTCATTTTACCTAATCCCCGATCAAATCGGTGCCCAACGAATCAAGATTGGCGTCTAGCAACTACGCATCATGATTCCCTAGATACAAATGAAGTGCCTGCAAGAACCTTATGATATAGTTAGCGTACAGTACGATCCTTTCGCAGCACATGTCCCGATTGAACTAGAGGCATTGGTTCACCGAGACCTCTTATAAAGTTCAATAACCGTGCGAACGTTCTAGGTATTATAAATCCGTTCGTGTGTGACTTAGGGAAACACATTTCCCTAATCACCCCACTATCAACTCTGGCCAGAGATTCCATGGATTATAAACCGTCAGAACACACAGGACATCCATGACTACTCAAGCGCTCGAATCCCCTACTACAATACACAGACTTCACACTAGATTTCGGATTGCACGAACGTTGGCCCTTGGAGTGGTCCGCGGTGGGACTCAGGGACAGGTCACGATACAATCGGTCCTCTAGTGAAGTCACGGTGATGTCTGGGTCTTAAGGACTAATGGTGTACAACTATATCTTAGAAACCTATTACTCGATGAATGAGAACCACTTATAGATTTCTAGGGCGAGGGAGTTCAGTGAACTCATCTAATATGAGCACCCACTCAAGTATGCCGATGTCACAACACCGAGGACTGATGAGATGCAGTACACATACACTAAGTGCTAGTCTCAAAAGGGAAAGGCTGGTATCCTCATTATTGGCGTAACCCATCGACTAGGAACAAGGTTTAACAGTTACATTACATTGCTGAGTTATCTCACGATTCTCCTAGATCAACTCACAGTAATAGAGTAACTCGTTAGGACTATATCTATGCTGCTTGCATGGGATAACAGATATAGAATGCCAAATGAAGTATTTATTATTACGAACGAAAAACGATTGTTTTATTACAAGATAAAAGGAAAGACCACAGCCACAAGTTGGCTTGTTGGTCACCTACTCCAACAGGTCAACCACGGGATTCCCGGCCAGGTGATGGGGATAATGAGATGCGAATAGATTAAAGCTGTTAAAAAAATTGACAGATCTTTTTTCCTTATCTCTTCTCTCTTTCTTTGATCCGTTCTCTTCTTTTTTGGTTGAATAAGGTTTTTGTCCTTTCCCTTAAATGAATTTAAAATGTGAAGCGCTCTCTTTCTGTGATATCAACAATAATCGAACCAGAGAGGATTTGGGGAAGATAGAACTAGATAGTGGGAAAGAAGGCAAATGTCGGATAAATTAACTAAAATGGGGGAGAGAGAAGGGAAAATTAAACTAAACCCACTAAAAAATAAATATGGTAAATTACACCCACACCCCTGAGGTATGCTTAAATAACTGTAAGGTCCCTGTGGTATCGATAATTACACTCACCCCCCTGAAAGGTAGTTAAAAACTCTAACGGGATAATGCATTGGATACATTATTCCGATAGAGTTCTAATGAACTATTGGTTTCAGGAAGTGGTGAAGACAACAAAGAGTTATGGGTGATTTAAAAAATATTGGGGGAGCCATGTCACCCCATAACTCCCCATAACTCTATGTTATCTCCACAACTAGCTAAAAGTAATAGTACATTAGAACCCTATCGGAATAATGTATCCAGTGCATTATCCCGTTAGAGTTTTTAACTACCTTTCAGGGGGGTGAGTGTAATTATCGATACCACAGGGACCTTACAGTTATTTAAGCATACCTCAGCGGTGTGGGTGTAATTTACCCTAATAAATAAAGGGTGAAAAGACAATTTTTCCCCTGCATGTTTACACTTCCGGTGGATTCCGCATAGGGGTGGGAACGAGCCGAGCTCGAGCCGAGCTCGGCTCTTTTGGCCAGCTCGAGCTCGAGCTCGAGCCCATGTTGCCCAGCTCGAGCTCGAGCTCATCGAGCCAATTTTTTTTGGCTCGAGCTCGAGCTTATTTAATTTTTTTTTTTTTATTTTTTTATTTTTATTTAATTTTTTTTTTATTTTTTTTTATTTTTTTTTATTAAAATCATGTTTTTATTAAAATCATTTTTTTATCAAAAATTATTCATAGGAAAATAAAAAAAAATTATAAAATAAATAATGAACTCTAGTTATATATATTTTTTATTTTTTCTATTATTATTATTATTATATTTTATATTATTATGAATTATTTAAGTAATATAGATTTGTTTCTATCTAAATACTAGAATACTAGATATATTTATTATTATAGACTATTTACTATTTAGTTAATAATAATAAGAAGAAGAAGAAGAAGAATAAGAATAAGAATAATATATATATATATATATATATATATATATATATATATATATATATATATATATATATATATATATATATATATATATATATATATATATATATATATATATATAAAGAAAAAAAAAAGAAGGCAGCTCGCGAGCCGGCTCGCGAGCAGCCAAACAACTAATTTTAGGCTCGAGCTCGAGCTCGTCTGAAGCTCGAGCTCGTGAGCTCGAGCTCGAGCTCAAAAAACCCGAGCTCGAGTTCGAGCTTTTTTCGAGCCGGCTCGTCGAGTTCGCGAGCCGGCTCGGCTCGTTTACCACCCCTAATTCCGCCTGAAAATACCACTTTTTGGCAACTTGCACCAAAAAAACGAGTTTAGATAAAAACGTGCAAACAAAATTTGTTTGAGGGGCAATGTGCAAAACGGGCATTAATTTAGGGGGCAAACTGCTTTTTACTCATGTTTAAATTATGATTGTTATTCATGTTGCAATTATAAATTAAAGAATATTCATAATACTGTTAAAATAACATATAATGATAATAGTGCATGATCATTATTATTGTTTCAAAAGAATAAATATATAATAACAGTGTTATCAAATAATTAAGAATATTTTCTTATTTTTATAAATAAATTCATTATGTAATACAATACTAGAAAAACCATTTAATCATTTAAATAATCATAAGTTAATTATTATTCTACTTTAATTGAACCGTTTCAGACAAGTTTCATACAATAATTTTACTGCTACAGTATAAACTATCTCCTCCCAAAATACACACAAACACTATTTTATTTTCAATTTTTTCTCCCAGAACATCTTTTTCAGAATTCTTTTGAAAAACATACCCCAAAAAGGTTCCAAACATAGCCTTCATATTCATTACTTAACTCAAACAAGAACTTATTATTTTAACTTATATGAGAACTTTAAGATTTGTTTTACTTGGACAATATTAATTAAAGCTTGATGATTATTTTTTTTGTAGGTACTCCATGAGATTTTAATTTTCTAATTTTATTGGTTGATCATGTTAGTCTTGTTATCTTCAATGATATGTTTAAGTTGTTAGTCTTGTTATCTTCAATCACTTTCTGAAAGGACAATAAAATTAATCTTATGTCTCTTACAAAGGGAAAAATACGAAAGAGTTCTAATTAAGTAATAAAATACGAAAATTTGCCCAAAATAGGGAAAAATAAATTATACCTAAGCCTACTATGATTCTTAGTTTGCGAAACAACTCAATTCGAATTCTAATTTGATGTAAAAATTAATTAAAAACTTGAAGATTTCCTAATCGGCAAAAAAGGATTGTTGAGGGACTAAACAACGTCGGATCGCGGCTGCGCCAATTCGCTTCAAATAAATTTTGGTCTTGCGCTCGAAATATCCTTCTTTTCCCACTTTGCTTCTACTCATCTGGTACCCTTAAAACACTAGTAGGAATCCTTTCCAAAGCCCAAACATTCCAAACAGGTCTTCATCACCCTCTCACTAAAAGACCCAAAAGTCTCTTTCTTAGGTTTGTGTAGTATGTTTTTATTTGATTGATCATGCATTATTATCTGTATTATTTATATCTTTGTTTGAATCATATTTTCACGCATTCTTATATATATACAGGACCGGTCGGCATATTTGGGGTCTAGGACGAGAATATAAATTGTACCTGTAATAATATAGGATTTCAGATCAATGCCTTTTTTTTTTTTTTTTTTTTTTTGCAGTTTATGTTTAATGACATAATATAAATAAATATATATTAAAAGAGTGGAAGTATTAATGCATATTTAAAAAAAAAAATTATAAAGCAAATGTTAGAGAAATATGCGATAATTTTTGTTTGAATAAAATAAAGATTTTAAATTGTATATTTTTAAATCAAGTTTTAAAAATTATAAATAGATTTTTTTTAAAAAAATAGAAAATTATTTTTTTTACAAATAAAAAATATATAAGTATGTATTTAAAAAAAATAAAATGCGCCCCTTAGGAAATTGGGTCCCGAGCGTGGACCCAAGTCGCCTCACCATAGGGCTGGCCCTGTATATATACTACATATGGAGTACCGTGTAAGGCGCGGTGCTGATGCCCAACCAATTCGTCCATTTACCGTATTTCCTTTTTTTCTAAGTTGTATTCACTTGTCATTCACTGAAGCAGGAAACATATAAATATATTAGCTTTTGTCCTGAGAAAAGAACAAAAGTTCAGCACCTGCAAACTAATTTTTTTTTTTCATATATCACTAGGAGCAAAACAACAACGCATGGTCGAGGAGCAACAATCTTACATGCCAACACAAACTCTAAGGTTCTAAAGGCGCGGTGTGGTATGCCTATTTTGATGTTGTGTTAGAGTTAGTTGCTATATGCATACTATCGAACATTAATAAATAACATATAACAAAAAACCTAAAGACTTTTGAGGTTGTAAATGAATGGTAAGTTAATACCTTTAGGGCCTCTTTGGTTGGCATTATTAGGCTTGATGGAACAATTAGTACCTTCCAATATGCTGTTTAGTTTGGTAGTCTGGTCAAATGTAGATAATTGGGCCCACCATTTTCATCACCCAATCGAATTATTAATAGTCAAGCCAAATTTGGCTTGATAATCTATTATCAAATAATCCAATTTTTTAAGTCGGTGTGCAATGTCGTTTTTGACTAGTACAACACTCAATAATTACAAAATTCTTTGATATAAATAGCTTATTCCTTCTCAAAAAGACCCTCGTGGCCCAACCATGGACACTCTAAGGTCCTTTTTCAAACCCTCCCTCCCCCGACATCGCTGAACCCTAAAATCTTGGGAGGTAAATTATGCTCTTCTCCGCCATTTTACAATTCGGCAAATCTGTAACTTAATCTTACAAATGCGCATTACATCTTAAGTCATAACCATTTACTTATGTTAGGAAAATGGCATCATTACCAAGTCATTGAAGATCATCTGTAAGGCCCATCATTTGCTACAGGAGGAGGTTATTTTTTAGGTTCGGTCTAATCGGTTTGTTAATTGTTATTATTTTCATCTTCATCATGTCTCATGTTTAAACCCATCATAATATTTTCTAATCCATTCTAATCCAGTTAGCAATTTGGTGTTGTCATTCGTTAACATTTTTCGGAAAAAAATTGGTGCCTTTGTATACAAATACCTCGTGCAGAACACCAGGTTCGTCGAAATTAATTCAAGCAGTCGGGTATTTACTTAATTTTAAATAATTAATTATGTCTTATCTGTATTCTTTTAATTTTTTGTAAGATTCAATGTTAGTTTATCTTTTTGTGTAACATTCCTACTGAAATATCTTGGACGAAATTTGGATGGGTTTTTCCAATTGTTGTGTATTCTGAACATGACATTGTGAATGTAATATGATGGGTTTTTTGTGTGTGGAATTGGAAGAAAAGAAAGAGATAATTCATTGGACTAGCCGAATTCCATGCATCCGAATTTCCTGGCTCTCTGTGATAGTTTTACCGTTCGGGTCATAAGTCTCTTATTGGTTGTCTGACTGCTTTGAATTAAAAATGCCGTGGCACACCAACTTAAAGATCTACAACTTTTCTGTTTTGATCGGAGAGAGATTCGGTGTGGAAGATGGCAGAAATAGAACTTGAAGTTGCTGCACATGCACATCCAAATGTCTACTCGAGTTTTGAAGAGTGCTCGTATTGTCGATTTGACGTTCAAGTTATTTAATTTAGTTATGGACGTTTTTATTTCACCATATATATTATGTTTTATTATTTTAGAGTTATATTATGGTTAGAATCAACTTAGTTAGACGTTTCTTTATTGTAGTTTAGGTAGGAGTAATTTTCCTTGTGAAAAATGAGTCTGTTTAGGACTTATGAATATGATGCCGATTTGGCTTATTTTAATGAAAACATTTTGATTAATAAATTGAGATTATTCTTTTGGTTCATTAAGCATTTTTGAACATTTCGGAGGATTCTGGGAGTTCACCCCGACTTATCAATCAATCTTTCACAATTGATTGTAGCGTTTTCACATACCAAGGTTCTTGCTTCTTTATAAGCAAGGAGTCGTGGTTCCACCCCCTTTAATTCCTTGTTTTTTGGATGTTTCGATCTTTTCTTTTGTCAAAACGAAAGGAAGATGTTATACTTGTGTTGCATCAACTCATGTTTAATTTGAGACTATTTTTCTTAATATCCATGCGCATACTTTCCCAATTTTACCGTCGTCGTTTGAGTTAATCGCAACATGACCCCCAAACTTATAAGTTTGATAGGAATAGCATTTTCTCAGCTCGACTATTTGCATTCAATAGTTGGATTGGATGATGTTACATATCGTTATAATCTTAGAATGAACAAACAAACCTTCTATCACTTGTGTTACGTTTTAAAAAACATAAGGTGGTCTGAGATCGAATAGGAATGTTACCATCCCCGAGTAAGTCAATGTTTCTTCATATTTTGGCACACCAAACGAAGAATGTTGTCGTGTGAAGTCATGTCAAAAGACTAGGTTACGCAGTAAGCAAGCATGTTAACCTGATCCTTTTGGCCTTGCTAAAACTACATGAAAAAGGGTTTTGATCCAGGTGTGGTTAGTGGTGAAAATTATATAAATATTGTTGAAAATCAC
This sequence comes from Erythranthe guttata, assembly GCF_056151865.1. Taxonomy (NCBI): domain Eukaryota; kingdom Viridiplantae; phylum Streptophyta; class Magnoliopsida; order Lamiales; family Phrymaceae; genus Erythranthe; species Erythranthe guttata. The sequence goes on from NC_142540.1 coordinate 8,944,905, forward strand.
AAGAATGGACCGATTGGTAGTATACCATTGCGTTGAACATGTATAAAGAGTGGCTACTATCTCTCTAAACTAACATACTAGCGTTGGTTGTAATCCTAGTGTGGCTTGTTGATTTTATTTTCAACTATTTAATTTGTTATTTGGAATTTTTAATCTTTTCATTTTTAATGCAAGTGTGGAGTGCTGGTATTGTGTAATCTGTTCATTGCAATGTATTTACAGGGTTTGTTTTTTGGGTTCTCCTATTATTTTTGGCATTTTACACTAAATTGGGTAATGTCCAAAAATACAGGGATCATCGACAACAATGCGGTATTCAAAAAAGGTACAGCAACTAAGAGTGGTGTGAACAATAATAAGTGTAGTTGTACGGTCCTTGACGTACAAACTTTAATATTAGGCTTGAAAGATATTGGGGATGTTTGTTTTTGTTTTCAAAACTTAACTTCCAGTTTTATACTATTCATAAAACCGAGATCATGTTTGTTAGATAGTTTTATTAAGAAATTCCTATCTTTTCTTATCAAAATTTCTATTGAAAACACATTATTCATATTTTTTTTCAATTTTCAAACATACTACTAACCTATATAATTTAGGGGGCTTAATATAGGTCCCTGGTGACAAAACATATTAGAACTAAATGACAAGTCTAACTAAACATTTGCTTCACATCCTTTATAAATTTCATTCAAAAAATGCCCCCACATACAAAAAATGAAATATGCACCAAGTAATATTTAAAATGTATTTATCATTTTTTCATTCTACATTTAACATTTTTATTTTCGCATCTAGCATTTTGGTTATTATTTTTTTTCGTAGAACAATTTTTTTTTTTTGCATTTTCGTATTTTTTTTCCTTTTTTTTCTATATAATATTGAAAATTATGATTTTTTAATATTTTTTGGCCTTAGTCTTCTATAGAAACCCATAGGAAACCGTAGTAATCCGAAGTCATGTATATACACTATAGAAACCCATAGGAAACCTATAGTAATCCGTAGTCACATATTCTTAAAACCCTATCGTTTGAACCCTAGCGGCCAGGCATCATAGACACCCATAGACAATCATAGACATCTATAGACATGAAATCGGAAAATCTTAGATTCGCCCAACCAAACCATAGATCTCCCCCATCAAACCCTAGATCTGCGACGCCAACACCACCACGCCGCTAAAGATGCCACAAACCCCACCCACGCTGCTATTGGCCCCCATCCCCACCCCCAACGTCGAGCGCCACCGACACGATCCCCCAACTGGAGAGCTGCCACCCAACGACCCCATCCTCATGACCAACACCGGGTCACCATGAGCGCCTCCCCCAGAGCAGCCGCCGCCGCCGCCATCCGCCCCCCCATGCCACCGCCTCCATAGCATATTACCCCAATATTTTATTCCACCAACTCATTTTTCTCTCCTTCTATTCATCTCTCGTCATTAATATTCACGCTCTCCCTCTTCTCATTTCTCTCTCATCATTAAAATCTACACTCTCTTTCCTCAAATTTCTCCCTCCTAATTAATATCTCAACTCCCACTCTCTTCTAATAATAACTAATTTTTTTGCACGAGTGATGCACGAGATTGAAGTAAAATTCATACAAAGTTCAATTTAAACGACAAAATTGAAGTTTCAAGACATTTTAATGTTTTGCTATATGTAGTGATGATAATTTCCCATCCATAAATTTTTCTTGCCATATTTATTAATTTAATTTTATGCTTTTGATGTAATATGGTTGTATATTTATCTTATCTCACTTAACAGTTAACATAGAAGTTTGGTGAATCTTCTTCTTTATCACCCATAACAGATATTTTTTTGTGGGAAAATACGTATTATGTAGATATATTAAACTATTAAATGAGCAGGAAAATTTTCCTAAGTTTTACCAAGAGCCACCTTACTTTTATTAATAAGATACATGAATTCGTGGTAAAAAAAAGCTGGATACTTCATGGATTTATTAAAATTATTATATTAAATGAAATATAATAATAAAATAAATAATTAAATAAATATATGACAATTATAACAATCAAATGAGCGGGAAAAATCTCGTAGGATTTATTAAGAGCAACCTTACTTTTATTTGTTAATAAGAACTTGTCGTGCCATATTGATTAATTTAACTTTTTTTATTTAATATGGTTGTATATTTTTCTTATCTCACTTAATGTAGAAGTTTGGGAATCTTCTTCTTTATCAGCCATAACAGACAATTTTTTGTGAGATAAATGATAATTACAACTATCAAATGAGCAGGAAAAATCTCATAGAGTTTATTAGGAGCAATCTTACTTTTATTAATAAAATAAAAAAAATAATAATAGTAATAATAATAATAGTAATAGTAATAGTAATAATCATAGTAACAATAATAATAATAATAATAGTAATAGTAATAATAATAGTAACAACCAATGTTTTCAAAACCGGACCGGACAATGAACCGGACAAGTAACTGGGTCATGGTTGGACCGGTCCAACCGAGGTCCGACCGGGTTTTTGTATTTTTTATTTTTAATTATTTATATATAATTTTTATAATAACTATTATGCAAAAATATAGAAAAAATTAACTA